>NW_009218087.1:25490-61200 GCF_000690835.1 Fulmarus glacialis | reverse complement strand
ATCCACAGCCTTTCCCTCATCCACGAGGAACAACCCGTGCAAAAAAAGGCAAACCAGAAAATGTATCACTTCAGGAGTCGAAGACAGGGTGGCCAGCAATAAATCAAGAATGAGGCAGGGGGAATCCAAAGAGGGCAGAGAAAGAGAAGGAGGAACTGAGATTTACGCACATTACAACAAAAGAAACAACAAAGCTACAGAAAAAATAAGAGTACAGGACATAAATTAATGGTATTTAAAGCTATACTGAATTTCTCCTCATATCACAATGCAGACATCATTCAAAGAATCTGTCAGGGAGCAAAACAGAGACAAGAAAACACACACACACTGTGGAGCTCACAACCATCAAGGCCACAAACCTCTCATGACTCATATAATGAAATCTTCATAGGCATAACTAAATATCAAGAGAGTTTCAGGAGCAAAAAAGAGCCACATGTCCCACGATTACACCAAATTCAATAATGGACGTGAGGAGAAGGCTCACCTCTTATAGAAGACTCCATATCTACCTATTGTAAGGGCTTTTCACTCATCCCCGTGAGCATTTCACATCAGATACAGCACTGGACTGGAGACACCACTGGACCTACCTAATACAGTAATTTCCATGCTACTATTTTTTCTGACAGCCTCGATCTTCTGATGTCTTACAGTGGAGTTTCTTCTCACCCATACTCCCTTTCTGCACAGACACATGCTATCTGCATCCTTGTGATGAGGTATTTTCACAGGCTTGCCTGGGTACAGCCTTTGAAAGAAGAGCTGCGGTCAGGAGGATGTGACTGGGTGCTAATGGAGCCTGCTGTGGACTACCCAGTGGAAAAAGGCACAACTTACGGACAAGGAGCAGTGGAAGCCGCGAGATGAGAGAGAAGAGAGTGAGGAAAGGAGGAGGTCCAGATGCCGGTCCTGCCTGGCACAACAGCCAGCCGCGTACTTCATTTACTCCATCTCCACGTACTCCCAGGCTCCATTTTAGGCTTTGCAAACACCTTTTCCTGATACCATTTACTGTTGAGTGCAAAGGAGTTAGTTTGCCTCCCGAGCTCCTCTGGAGCAGCTTCCCTCCCTGCCTGCACCAGCCCCACCACTTTATTTTATGTATCTTCCCATCTCCTTGAGGAGGTTCACAGATCACCATCAGTGCTGACCTTTCCCGCTCACCTTCTCCCGGCTGGACACAGGCAGTGACACTCAAGGCTTTTATCCGGTTTGAGAGCAGATTTCCATGGCTACCCCGACGCTCAGCCATGCCAAGCCAGCGTTGACTTCCAAGCAAACTCCCTGCCCCAACAGCTGTCTTACCTTGCCACGGAACACGAAACATGGACACATGTCATCGGGACCACTAAATCAGACATTTTTTCTAGTGTGCAAGTGGCAAGTAGGATCCCCAGAAGCTGATAAACCAACCAAGGTAAAGCAGGGGGAGGAGAACACTTTTGCTCAGAGCACATAAATGTTGGTTAAGAAACAGGTGTAAAAAGCAGTTTGAGGCATGATCATTCAGGCTGTTACTCTTGTATTTAGGCTGCCTAACATTTTGCATGATAAACAATTTGTGCAGGTTTCTTGAAATGCTTGGAGATGACTATTATTTGCAGGAGATCTCAAATGCAGCAGGCAGAGCCCTCAGGCTAAAGCCATGCCTTTTCCTAGACTTGCGAACTGCTATCCCAATTTTGTAGTAGATAAGGCATTAAAAATAAATAACTGTTTTGCTCCCCCTCACTCTCTCCCCCACTACTTTTCCCCCCTCCCTACCTGATTATGCCTCAGAAACCTTTTAGCACTGAGCTAAAATATCTCACAGCAAACCAGTGCCCCTTCTAAAGGCACTGGGGTCACACCCTGCTTGAACACCAGTGCCACATATTGCACCGGGGATGCTGGGGACCAAGCGAAGAGGAAAGCAGGGGGGAGGAAAACAAAAGCAAAGGACAGAAGCAGAGGAACAAGGGCTTTGTCACGGCAGCTGTTCTCAGGCCTGGCTTGAGGGCTGTCATTTGCCATTGGGAAACTGCACGCAAAAAACTTCCCCTGCAGGAATGTCAAGAAGGGTGTGAAGTCAAACACTTGGGACTTGGGAAATACCAGCTTTCCCAGAACACCTTTTCTTCTGCATACACATGTGCAATGAAGTTCTGTATTTTTCCACAGGACCCCTGCCTGGATTTTAGCCCAAGATGGAGGCAAAGGGGAGCAGAATCCAGACATGAACAGTCACTTCCAGCATTTCCTAACTTTCGACCGACGGACTTTGTAACTGCAGGGGCCCTCTTTTACGATTTGTCTGTGTCAGTAAGTTGATGCACACACATACGTGGACGTACACAAGGCAGATTTTCAGCTGCCACCAGTGTGCAGAGCACTGCTGGGACCAGGGAAGCCACGCAGGTTGTGCAAGCTGAGACGCAAACTCCCTCCCGGAGCAGACAGATAACCCATCTCCCAGGCAGAGCAGCGCTGCACCCATCAGCTGAGTCACAGGGGTTAGGTACCCAGGCAACTATTTCAATTCTTTTGTTCTGGCGTGGTTTCTGTGAGGCCTGGGAAAAGGCAGCACAGTTACACGGGACATGAGAAAGCAGCAGCAATTACTTCTGCCATCTTCCAAATGAGTGGTTTGGGCCAGTTATCTCTCCACCAACCAGCAGAGATGTCCTCTCAATCAATGCACTGATTTAGCAGGCAACGAGAAACGAGCTTTCCCTCCTGCTCTGCATGCTTAAAGAGACGGTAGCATTGGCCAGAAACATGTTACCCGACAAGGCTAGACACTCATCGTGCATCAGCTTCTGGCAGATGGCAGCCTCCCAGGTTTATTTGAAGTTGCAGATATTTTTCCTGCTTTTAGGGAAGGTCTGCCAACAGTTTGTTGCAAATGTCCTCTCCGGTAGCAACGGGACACCCAAGTGCCATGGCAGTGTTAGTTTCCTGCCTGGATAAGCACAGATCTTGTAATCAGGAGAAGGTTTTGCAAAGGCCCTTGGTGGCTTTCACTGCCTAGGGACAGGAGGCAGATAAGCCATGACTCTACAAGTTTTGTACAGACCATTTTCAGCTTTTCCTCTCTGGGCCACACAGACCTTTGCCTGAGGCACTGCTACTTTAAAAAAAAAAAAAAAAAAAACACAAACCAAACCTAAGCTGCTCGACAGATTTGTTGGCAAGATATGGATCTTACAGTTAATTCTGTCTGAGTACTTGTTAGACGTACTTATGCACATGCATGTTTTTATTTACAGAAGACTGGCACACCCATGTCTGGCTGGCTTCACAGCCTTTGTTCCAGAGACCTGGCAGGGCTTTCTGAAAACAGGATCCCACGTTAAAACCTATTATTCCATTTGCAAATAATGAGGTTTAATTTTGTTTTCGGTAGGTATCCAGAGGAGTAAATCTTGACTGTTTGAGTGTTTACAGCTCATGAATGCAAGAGAGGTGTGAACACAGATAAAGCAAGCATATTTTTAAGTCGGAGCAAATACTCACAGAAAATGTACTGCATTCTTCCAGCCCGGTAACGGGAGAGCACGCCGGGCTGCTCTGTTTATTCTGGAATGGAGTGACTCCCATCTGTGCAAGAGTTAGACAGAGGCTCATAGAACTGACCAAGTTATTTGTCACAAATAATTTTAGAGATTTCGGTCTTCGCCTTTTACAGTTTGTTTGCAAGCAAGTTCTTTTTTAAACAAATCTCTTCTGTATTCATAACTATTTGGCAAACACTCCGGGCAAACAAATTTCAGCCTCCCGATTGTTTGCAAGCTGTGTCCATTTGCTATTGTTAGTTCTGCTGCAGAGCGGTGGACTCCAAGTTCCTGCATGAGAAGGAAGAGTTCCCCCTGGGCTAGGCAGAAGGAGGCAGCCCAGCCTTGATCAGCAATGCTCTGGTGGAAAGCACACCCTGCCTGGACAAAGGTACATATCCACCACCTACTCCACTGTAAGACTACCAGTTAACAGCTCTGCTGTAAACTCCAAGACACCCAGCAGTAAACAGTGCTGTTGTGATAGGTGCTTATGAGATTTTTGGCTGGTGAATCACTTATTTGCTGGAGGGAAAAAAAAAAGGCAGTTTCAGGGTGGCCAAAGGTATTTGTAAATTCAGGCACCTCCACTCTGCATGGAGTATTTGAACATTTAGCAAGTGGGAGAAAGGCAGACTGAAGGCAAACTGTTCCAGTTGCTGCTGATTGAGGTGAAAAGGTTACCACTCCTAAGCACGCTTCACTGTCCCAGCCTTTCCCCACACTAACGGTAGTTATCACATTCACTTTTTTACCCAGTTTGAACAGTGTGTTTGATTACTCCCAAACTCTCCAGCTTAATAATAATAAAAAGATAAGCCAAAGAACATACTACTATTAAAAATATTTTTTAAAATTTCCCAGACCTTTAATCATTATGCAGTTGACAGAAAGTTACAAAGATATGGTAAAGTTACACAGCAGTAGGAGCTGATGACAAGGATGTGGGAAGAAAGTTATGACAACGAGCTGGGGACAGAGAAGAGAGAATAAGTAATCTGGACCAACAGCTGGAATGGGTCATCAAGGTCAACAGCTGGAACAGGGATTCAAAGGGAGAGCAGGCAAGTTCACGGAAGAGAAGTACCTTGGGTGTTACTAGTACATAGAAACTGGATTTGACTTAGAAAATTCCTGAAGATAGTTGAAGGCTGGGAGCACACTCAGGAAATGCATGCTTGGCATGCTTGAAGTCTTCTGCAGGCACCCACATCTGGCCACTGCTGGAAGCAGGACACAGCGCTAGGCAGATCCTTGGTCTGGCACTAGAGAGATACTTGACACCTGGCTAGACAGACATGCCTGAGGAGTTGGACAGCTTAGTTCAAATCTCTGCTTCAGTTCCACTGAGGAAGTCTGGTGAAGAGACTATTCATTTGGCTAGTAATGATGTGGGGCTAGACTGTGGGAAGAAGAGGGGGAAGGTGGTATTGGGCCTTGAGCACCATCTGCTAAAGATACACCCATTGTATAGTCAAGCAATGCTTTTTTTAAGGGTCCTTAAAGACCATGAAGCAAGGCCAGATCACTGTGAGAACAAGTGATGCCAATGTACGAGCAATACAAGCTGATGACAGGTCTGTTTTCTATGTCTCCTACCAAGGATACAGGTGTCCCTGTGATCAAGTAACATTTGCTAATACATTCTTCCAATGAAGCACTTTTCTAGTCCTTAGAACCTCTCCTAACAGTTTTACAAAAGTAGTATCGCCTCCACTTTTTAAGGTCAAAAAGAATTTTTTTTTTTTTAACGAAGGCTGTTGGAGCAAGTGGGATAAGTGACAGCATCTAGATTTGATCTGCATCATTAATACTGACTTCTAAAGAAGGCAGTTCACACAGGGTAGGTGACAGGATCAAATATATTGTTTAAGTGGGCACAAGAAGAATAACCATACGTCTTCCTTGCATCCTGAAGCTCTGCAGAGCATGTAAACGACAACACTTTCATGTCACTAGATCAGCCAGTTGGAACAGTCCTGGGACCAGTTCTTTCAGCAGTTAGTATGGCTCATACACAATCTCCCTGCAGGGGAATCACAAGGTCTTTTTCTAGATGTGTTAAGAGAACTAAAGCATCACTTCTCAGAAATACTGCAGTCACCGGCGTAGTTTGTATTTATACTATTGGTCCCTGCCAGGCAAATTTGAGGCTAGTGAAATGTATATTGTGTGCCATGCATTACAAGCCAAGAAAACATGTTCTCCTATGGCATGGTGGAATCGAGTTTCTGGAGTATCAGAGCACATTCAGCCCTTGATGTCATATTTAACTTCTGTTTGGCACTGGCAAACCTTTAAACATGTTTAGCTCAGAGGTGAGGACATGGAGAAGAGGTGAAAGGTTTGGCAGAAACCTCAGGTTAATCTCAGTATGTGTTCAAGTCATAGAGCTTTAGTTTTTGAAAGACATTTGGGACTTGCATAGACAAACCTTGAGGGATCTGCAACTTGCACTGAACTACTGAAAGCCAGGTACCATGTCGAGACATGAACTGGTCAAAACCCATGCCTCAGGCACTGGTCCTGGGAGCAGTTTGCCAAGTCAGCCTCATGTCCAGCCTTTCCAAGGTATCTGAGTTCACTGGCCATTGCAAAACTGCTGCCCAAAGCCATTAGGAATGCCTGTCTTAATGGAGAGAGTGGTAAGCCCCACAATTTGTGTTGTGATTTTTATAGGAGAACTACATGTATCCTCCCATGCCAATTGCTGCAGGCCCTTCCCACGGCTCTTTGCGTAAGAATTGTATCCTGAGGTGAATTAACAAGGATTGGCATAGCAAAGGAGGTGTGTACCCAGCACCAGTCCAGAAAACTCTCCTGTACTGCAAAAATGAGATTTTCCCTCACACTGCATGCTGAGGATTTGAAAACTTCCTCTCTTCAGATCTGATTTTTCTTCACTATCGGTGTCCAAAGCAAGGAGTAATACCGACCCTTTCTCCCCCATGCGTGTGGTGGTGTGGAAGCCCATGGGCAAAGGGTTACACAGCTTACACCCTCTTGCCTGCTTCAGGGAATGGGCAAAACCACGCTCTTCATTCCTAGGAGGACCAGCCCTGCTGGTGGCAAGAGCCCTTCAGGCAGATGCTGTGAGCAAGATCCTTCTGCAGCAGTATTAATGGTGAGCCTTGCACGTGGGGATCCTGACTCATTTGCTGCATGTTAACTCTGCGCCTCATTCAGTAAGAATTCATTAATCTATAGGGTAGCTTTTCCAGTCAGAAACCCTAACAGCTAGAGATAAATTAAGCTGGAATTGGAGCTGGACCAAGAACATTTGAATAATCCATCCAGCTTAAGCAAGATCCCCCAAGACAGGAAATCTCAGCGAGAGCCTAGAAAGGGATTACAAAAGAAAATAAGCCCAGGCACCACAGTCATGTGATGGTGGGACAGCCCAGCAGAAATGAGAACACATTAGAGGTCGTAAAGCTCACTGCCCATAAAGGCTGTTATAAGCAGAAGTCAAAGCATAAGACAACCTCAGCTGCAACCAGAACTTCTTTAGAAAGAGAAAAATTGCATCCTTCAGGACCTATGGGTTTTTTCTGTGGCTCTGTCCTACAGCATCTTCTGCTGTTGCCTTTCCCTGAGTACCTGTGAGAGAACGGGAAAGGAAAGCTAATGAATCCCGTGCATAAAAGTGCATGCTTAGGTTGAGCTGCAGCCCATCAGATGTATTTCCCTCTTACCACAGAATATGCTAACACCACACCTGTCCTCAGAGGGTAGAGTACAGGAAAAAAGGTACACTGCCATGGTCTAGAGGTACATCCTGAAGTTGGAGACCCCAGGGACCCTTGCAGCAGTGTTTCTCACAGCCTAAAACCATGTTACAGGTGTCTGACCAGGGTGGCAGGGACTTTCACCAGGATTTTACAGGCCGTTACTCGACTCAGCCCTGCTTTTTCTCTTGTGCAACAATGACACTCTTGAGGTCAGAAGTTCCATCTCTACCATGCAACTCCACCGACATGACTGCCCTGCCTCTCACTTCAGGTTATTTCCACACCGAGTGGGGCACCTTGCTGAGGACAAGGGCTGGCCAAGACACTTTCGTCTTCCCCAGAGGCATCGCGGGCTAACAGCGTGCAGCCCGCTTCCCATCACAAACCCCGCAAAACACCAGAGCAGCGTTTCTCCTGCTCGCACACAGCCACATCCCAACCTAATGCAGTGGCTACACAGGACAAGCAAATTTCTAGCAAAAATACCATTAGCTGTCCTTACTAGGGATCTGCCTTGAGGCTCAGTGAGGCTCTGGGATATAGGAAGGTGGGTAAGCATAGGAAGCGTGAGAAATCTTAGCGCAGACAAAGGGGACTTGTATCAGAAGTAAGTGGGTGAGGATAAGGACTGCCAAGCTTCTAAGAGGAATTGGAATTTAATGAAGTGATTGAACAAAGAAATTGAAAGCCTCCTTTGCCTCCTGCAAGGGTTGAACAGATCTGAGCAATACTTGGCTTGGCTGCATTACAGGGTTGTTATTTAATTTTAAATAACTTGGAAGCTTTCATTGTACTCCATAATTCTATTGACATTTATGATTTGAGATACTTAATCTTGAAAACACAAACACAACGCTGATCTGTGTCTCACCCAAGAGAATTGGGAATCAGTGCCTGCAGCTCTTTAATGCAGCAGATCTGGGCCCTGCTTGCCATGGGCCAGCTTTTACCTACCTCCGTCACTGACACTGGACAGGGACCTTGCGCTTTGCAGAGCTGAATTATTCGATCCTGAATAATTTGATACCTTTAAAATTAGCTTGTTTCATATTTACCTTGCAAGGCTGTGACTCTGGTCTTGCTCCTGGAGAAAGCCCCCACCCCTCCCACGCCGTGCTCAGGCTAGGATCCTTCCTCCCATAAACCTGGATGGAATGAGTGGAGCCACGGCCACATCATCCGTACATCAACAGCAAAGCTCATGCAGTTTGCTCTTGTCAGACCCCTGACTGCATGGGGGTACCAAGGACTCAACATCCCAGGCTCGCTCCTGGGTACCCCAGCGCATCCACAAAGCTACAGCTGACCCTGTGTGTGTGTTGGGGTGTGTGCACACGATATTGTACAGCTGAAACTGGCTGGGTCATTCTTGCTCCCCTGGCAAAGGATCCCACAGAAACCAATATGAGAAATGTCGGTATATTAAGTCTCATATTAGGACCAGTATCCAATTCGTACATTGCAAAGCTCAGGTCTATTCACATGTGAGGGCAGATGTTGCCAGTAATCATGTGTATTAAAATGGAACAATATATGTGGCAAGCCTGAAATTAATTAGGATCTGATTCTGCTCTCATTAACGGGCATGCAATTCCCATTGACTAAACCAGATGTTGTACCCTTAGAACAGACTTTGGTCCTTAATTTTCACACCATGAAATTGGTGCCGACATTTCAAAGGCATTACAGTAGCTGAAACCTTGACCCTTGGTCTTTGCTACCAAATGTATTTTCAGACTATGACCAATTTGTAAAGCCTAACATTACACTCATTAGTTAGCGAATGAAGAGCACTTTGAAGATCAGAAGTGCTATTATTATTTCCATATTTTTGCCAAACCAAAGTTCCCATGCCGAAGCCATGTGTGTCAAATCTAAAGCATTACCTCCAACGCTTTCTTTCTGAGCAGACACTCCCCACGTGCCCCCGTTGTTTTGCCTCCATCTGTGGTTTCAAGGTTATTTTGTGAAGATGCAGTCAACGACATGGCAGTACTGCAGGGGCGGTGGAAGGCGCATCCGGACAGGATGGCAAAGCAAGCTCTGATTTGGATTTCACAACCATGTCAGGGAGCAGTAACCTAACAGCCGAATCGGGTGTCAGCAGAGATGGAGGAAGCGCTGGAGATGGGACAGTGGATCGCTGCTGCTCAGGATGGCAGGCTTGAGGTGAGGAGGGTGGGGGGAACCAGGGAGCAACCGAAGATGAGACAAAAAAAGGGAAAGCAAGAGAAAACATACTCTTGACTGCCGCGCGCTCAGTCCCGCGCCTGGCTGGTGGCGTGTTATGATGTGAGCGCGAGCATGGGAAAGCAGATGAGTCGCAGATTTGGACCAAGTGGAAAACTCAAGAGCCTCACGCTTTGCACAGGGAGACAAGGCTCCCCTTTGTGAGCCGCTTTGCTGAAAATCCCCCCCTCTGAGCTCCCACAGCTGCCCTGCATGCCCGTACAGCCAAAGGGATGTAGCCGGATGGGAACTGGAAATAATCTAGAGAACAGCAAATCCCATGGGAATTTTTCCATTGATTTTAGCGGACTTTCGATCAGACCCTGAGCAAAGCAAAACTTGCGTGTTTGATACCAAATTCTGTTCCGGCTCCAGAGAGAAGGAGGAGGGTTGGGTAGAAAAATGGGAAAGATAAGAGGTGAAGCTGCCTCTCGTTTTTTCTCTTCTGTAAAGTTTCTGCTGTTTCACGAACTAGCGGGTGCAGAGGGAAGGGGAGACGAAAAGGGCCAAATCACTACGTGAAGGAAGAATTTGCAGTGCTGAGATGGGGAAAGTCTGCCCTTTGCGAGATAGTATTTCTGATCTGCAGGTGCACAAAGCCTTAATAATTGCCGAAGTCATTATTTGCTGTAGATGGCAGAGAGACATGACAGGTACTGCAGGACACATAATAAGCTGGAATGAGCAGTGATGTTAATCCAATACCATCAAAGATCGGGCTCATCACAGAATCCCATTTAGAGTCCACAACAGCAGCCCTGATATCGCTAAGGAATATGTTTCATCTAAGTGCAGACATCACTCGGTGCAGGCTTCAGTCCACGGCTGTACATTTGCTATCTCCTCCTCTGCTCCCAGATGCTGCAGCTACAATCCATCCACACCAGTTTACCCCAACCATGTATCTGACCCACTGTTTGTTAGAGCCTGGCCGCCTGCATTTTACTTCACTACCTAAACTATCTCCAGTAATGAGGAGGCTGGTAACAACCTTAAACAGCATATGTAAAAATTCACTTATCTTTCAGCCCAGCTTCCAAGGCTGCAGGTGCTGTGTTGCTCTCATGAACTTAGGGGCTGTAATCTGAGTTTCAGCTCTCAGACTTTTTCTATTTATCATGATTCCCAGATGCAGCGTCAGTGAACACCCCAGCATACCTCCTCGCTCCCACAGCATGCCAGGTAAGGAGAATATGTCTAGACAGAAGGCAAGGCTGAAGGTAGGGATAATTTTTCCTCCAGCAGCCCCTTGACAGCTTTCAGCATAGGAATGACAGCTAGGGATTTATGGATAGGTTGCCGAGTCCAAGCAGACAGACACCTTACTCAGGTGCTTTTGTGGGATTGGGAGACGTAGGAGACAGCTGCCGAAACAGCACGGTGTGGGAGGATGTGTTTAGTCAGAGCTTTGTGAAACACATTCCTGAATGTTTATTAAATTCAAATTCGACTGCACAATTTATGGATACAAGTGTTCCTGCAGAGAGACATGCGCAAGAACTGAGGCTGAGCTGCAGTTGACTTCAGTGGAAATAGCGCCCAACGTCTGGAGCATTTGGCCTGTTACTTATTTTTAGCACTTGAATTTTGCACTGTGGTCTCTGTGAACTTTACTACTTTGATAGTAACCAGAGTGCTCCATGTGAACAAAACAAAAGAATAAAGCAACTACAGCTTTTAACTACCGCTGTAGGGGAAGCTGCAAGACACAGCAAAAGGCACATGAGAATTTATGCCAAAGAACTTCATTAGCTGACTGCTTATTTAGAAACTATAGCAGCGTGACCTAACAGCCTTGGCATCCAAAGATTCAGTAGCAGAAGACTGGTTTGGGTATACAAATATAGTCTTAATTATCTGCTTAGGTTTTCTCCAGGAGCAACGAAGGGACAACACGACACATCCAAGAGGCAGTTCATCCCTCCTGACTTACCTTAGGACAGGTCTCTCCAGAGGCAACTCACCTTATAGATCTGCACTAACTAGAGAGTTACTTAAGACAACTAAACTGAACACCTTGCTTTTATCTAGCTTGAGATAGACAAGGCGTGCTTAGGATTGCCACCAATACAACAGGAACTTTCAGGGTGCCAGCTGCTGTAGTCACCCCCATAAACTAACCAAAAATTAGAGTCCTGTATCACCATGGGCCTCAGCCATTTTGCACTCAGGTAACTCAAAACACTTTTAAGTCAAGTGTACCCTCCTTCACATTGCTCTGCTTTGCTACCTTATTCACTATCTGAAGCGAGCATTCCAGACCATCAGAAATAACTGGCTATGCAGAAATAAAGAAGATTTGCAACTCATTGCATTAACCTGAGGGCTAAGGGATCCCTAAAGTGTTGCTCTGTTGGTGCCCAAATACACGTTACATCCCTTTCAAATGTTGCCCAACCCCTAGACTAGCGAGACCCTCTTTCTGCTAGCTGTAACTTGCAGGGAGGTTACCATACACTTACACTAGAGCCATACCACCATACAAGATGGCTCTTGACCTTTTAGGGCTCCAGATCAATTTTTTTGCTTACAGATTTAAATTTCCTTTGCAGGGCAAAGTTAGGATTGTTTGGCAGGTTGAAACTGCATCTTTCTTGCAGTAACATACAAAGATTTCTTTCAAATGTGCCCCTTATGCTTTTTATCTTTGAATTGCTGAAATAAACACTCCACCTTAAAGTGCTTTGTCTTTGAATTACTTGGGGCCAGAGGAATTGAACATTTATTCAGTGGTAACGGCACCATTGCCCCTGCAATTTGAAGTCATCTTCAGTCTGTTAGATCATCAGAACAGCAATATTCTGCATGATTTCAGATAAAAGCCTGTGATGTGCTCTGATTTCCAGGAAATTAGTTATCTTTATTAGAAATATTTCCTTAGGTCAGTGTTCAAGACTTACAGGACGGCTTGCATGACCAAGATCAATGTGTGCATTTAAAACTGTAAGCACATTTAGCATCCCTCTTCCCAACAGCAGTGTCTTGCTGCCTGACCCCTACCATGCCAGTAAATCCCATGCATCTCTCAGAGCTCATGTGTCACCCTGTGAAAGGTAGGAACAATTAGTGGCTGCAAATATAGATTCAGAGGCCTCAGACACGTACTTATAGCTCTTTTCACTCTCAAGGGAGAGGAAGGTATAAATCTTCAGATTCACCCAGAGTCTAATACAGCACATTCCCTAGGGCATCTGTCAAGAAAGACCTTGTCTGCCATTCTCGTGAAGGGCTGCCTATGAACTGGTGGGAGCCAGCCCTTTGGGTTTTGGGTGCACACGGAGAACCAAGTGGACGTTATTACTTGGCAGTGATCAAAATCTACCCATGGTTTCTGAGAGTCATAGGTAAATACTGAGTCCTAATGGATAAAATTGTCTTAGTCCTCCTTTATTCTGACCGTAGCACCTGCTAAAATACTCAGGAAAATGGGATCAGAGCTCATATAAACAATCCATACCATGCCCACTCACCCTTTCCACTCCAAACCACCCGAGCTCCCAAGGCTTTCAGAAATCCTCAGCCATACCATCTCAGCCAGCGACTCTAAATGAAAGCTTTGTGTATCATCCCAGTGCTAATAGATTCGGACTCCTGCTTGGCAAGCAGAGAAGCTGGCTTAAAACATGAAGGTCAGCTGGTCAGTCAACAGCCATTTACACCAGAAGGTTGCTACTGTGAACAGCGTTGGATCATGCTGTCCAGATGTCAATTTGGAGGCTCCTGCCTCCACTGCTCGAGCAGCGAGCGAGGGGCTCTCCCCGGCCTCCCCCAGGCACGACGAGCTCTCACCTCGAGGAGCTCAGCCCTCCACCCCTGCCACCTTCGCCCCACCAGCAGTGCAATGCAGTGCAGCTTTTGTTATTTTTTTTAATAATCTCCTTCATGCAATCCACTTTATCCAATGGAAAGTCCATTTAATGGGGAACAGGTTAAAGCACCCCATCATAAAAGCCAACAGCAGCAGGAGAGAGGCGTTAAGAAAGAGATGAAGGAGTGAGTAGGGACAGGTTAAAATTGGTAGTGAATTACATTTGGAAGTTGCAATCCAGGTCCTCCTATTGTGCAGGTGTTCACATTTGTCCTTAAAACCTTTACTTATTAACTGCAATCACATAAAAATGGCCAAAGCATAGTAAACCTTGCCAGAAAGTGGAGTTTTGAGAAGAGCAGAAGCATTGGGCAATTCAGTCCAAATTTAATTGTTTCAAGTCCCACAAAGGGAGCAATTTTTTTTTTTCAGTGTTGAAACATTCATTTTCAACTTAAGAAGTATTTAATTCCTTTCAACACTTCATTCTGAGATGGCATTTTTCATTTAAAAAGTATCCCAAGTTACAAGTGAAAAGGCTAGGCACCCCAAAATAAATATTTTCCAAATAAAGTGTTACAGGTCAACCCAAAATTATTTTTCTGGTTTTGTATTTTCCCAGAGAGCCTAATAAAACCTTTGGGTTCTGATTCAAAACCCAAATTCTTCTAGTCCAGCCACTGCCCAGACAAACCCTTTCTTTTCCAAGTTCTACTTGCACGGATGCTTCCACCATCAGACCCGTGTTTAGTGCTCCCAGCTTCTCTGAATTTGTCACACATAAGGTGATTTTATCCTGGCAAAGCACAAGATACCCCATCAATTTTCTGACTGCCCAACGCGTACTCCTCATACTGGCTGCAGAGGAGCAGCCAGTCACAACTACTACGGGAGACAGGGAGAGCCGAGAGGAGATTTCGGACAGGATGCACGACAAAGGAATAACAAGTGTTTTCACAAGTAGGGAGGCAAAACCGTAAAGCACAGTCAAACTAAGTCTAAGGTTGCTTTGTGTCACTAGAAGCAGTGGAGGGTCCACCAGAAGCCTGCCGGACCTTCTAGTGGGGACATATGTGGCTTTGACTCTGCCACCACCTCGAGAGCGCCTTCTCCATCCACACACCCCCACGCAATATGCGTGCCAGACTTTTCTGACTCAGTGATGTATTTTTTTTTTTTACCCTAAGTTGTCAGATATCACATCCATGGGAGGGGGAAGGGGGGTGAGGGGCGTTAATTACATTTCTTTAAAAAATTAGGAAGTTAAGCTTATCTCTCTGCCTGCATATGGGGAGCTGTGTCCTGGATGAGTGAGCTGACATGAGATGGTTTCTAGGCAACTTCTGCAAGCCATGTTGGAACAGGAATACGAATTAAAATTAAAAACAAAACCCAAACAAGTCAAAGAAAACAAGTAGCAGCTACTCCACACAAAACCAGTTTTGACTGACTTGTAAGGTTCGTGCAAGGTCTTTTGTGGGATTAGTATTGCTTTACTGTTAAGGAGAGAAAAACTGGCACCCCTGCGCCTGCATCTATTGTGAGACACGTGATAAGCGTGTTTATGCAAACAACATACATAGCTTATGTGTGATAAGAGGCCTGTCACGCCACGTCTGTGCAATGATATTACTTGATAGCTGAAATGCCACAACCCAAGTGTTCCAGGAACACCAGCCTGAGTACATCCCTGAACACCAGCCTGAGTACAGGGGCTGGAAAATGGTGTCATTAACTCCAGTTCTTTCCTCTTTCCCAAAGAATTTTGCCTTATGTTTATCAATTCATTACACCTCTTTTTTCAAGGGATTGGTAAAGTTTAGGCAAAAAGTGGTGTTCTTTGGAGCTGCCTTTATTTGCTTCTTTACTATGTAGTACAGAAATGAGGAGGATGTTTCATCTGCTTAGGTTACTCTGCAGTATTAGGAATCAATTGCTGTACTTTTTTAGTCTCAGCCCAGGTTTCAGGATTAAGGTGAGGTGATCGCCTTCCCCTCAAAATTTATTCTTCCAACACCTTTACCAATTTATTGAACTACAAAGGTCTCAGACAGAACACAACCTCACCCATGTAAATCCAGAGTTGTGTCATTTTTCCAGTGTCAGAGTAAAATTTAGTCCTCAGTGCCTCAGCTGAAAATTAATGGTTTCACACCCCACACTGTCAACTTTGTTTCTGAGCCAGCGTAACAAAGGGTATTGGATGCAGTGTTTGCAGCCTTCTCTTAAGTCATGGAAGGCAAAGAATGCCTTTCAGGGATTTTAATTATCAGGATCTCATTCTGCTCCTGCATTAGCCAGCATGAATGAAAAGCAACTGCCAAAGTCTGAACTTGACTGAGATCAGGGAATTTGCATTGTCAAATAAAATTGCTAGCAGGTGTTTTAAAAGCCAGAATCACCATCATTACTCCAAAGTGTGTGCGTTCAGGTTTCAAGAAGGGGGATACCAAAATCAAGTGAAGTGATTAATAACCAGGCCTCCAAAGCAGTTTAATTTACAAACTACCTTTTTTTTTCCCTTAAAGGTTCTATGGCACCGTTTGCCTGAGTGTAAGACCGTCTTCCCCCAAGGAAGTAGGTTATAAGCAGTGACATTTCACAGATTCTGTTCTTCATATGAGGTCAGAGCAAATCAAGGTTATGGTTAGAAAACAAAATCTCTAAGCCTAACCCAAGCTTTTCTCCCAGCTCTAAAGAAATCATTGACCAGCAACACTCCTGGGCTTTCTTCCAATGGCTCCAAAGCTTCCCTGTCTTAGACACCCTGTGCAGCAAGACCCATGGGTGCTCCTGTCGATGCTGGCTGGAGTTTGTAAACCCAAATTTAATCACACTAGCACTCAATTCCCATGCATTTGGCCTTAATTTCTGGAGTTAGCCAGTCCTTAGCACTGCTGGGTGACCATGCACAGACTTACTCTTTTAATCCCTCCCAGATTTCTTCACGGCTGCTTTCTTCAGAGTCCCTGTGATGCACTTGGACCTCTAAGACTTTGGTAGGCTCAGCTCAGCCTGAGTGAAGCTGAGGCAGATACTGCGACTGGCCTCCTTTTTCCTGCAGTCTTCCCATGTGTTCCCAAACTGACAGCTCTGCTCCCTGCAGTAAACACTGTCGCCTGCTGTCATCGCTGGAAAGCTCGCTGCCTGCCTTGCCTGCAGACAGAAAGGGGCCTATATAATAAAATAAGGAAGAAAAATTAGCAACAAGGCCAGGCTGTGACACCGATTATAGGGAGTAATGATAGCAGAGGCATCCGTGGTGTAATTCAGAGTGACACAGCCTCTCCACTGTCAGGCTCTGGCCCTTCCAGGGGGGATAAACCCCTACGACCACACAAAGTGACTTACAGCGTTGGCACTGAAGCACTTGTCTTCTGCAGAGGCTCCTCCGCTCCTCACTACCTTATACCAACCCTCCACCGTCCAGAAGACACGCCAAGGGCTATTTTAGGGGAGGTCTTGGATTAGTCAGAGAGGTCACATCAGAACAAGGAAAGGCAATTTCTCCTCTCAGGGATTCAAGCTACTGCCTCAGGAAGACTTACAAACAGCCCTTGGAAACCTAGAACAGGAAAACCACAAAAACAAGATGTCGCTTATTGTAGTTATAACCCAGAATGAAGGACACCAATTGGGTATGCAGTGCATCATCATCATCATTATCATTATTATTAATACTATTATCATTATTATTATTATTATTACTAGTACTACTACTACTATTGCTACTGCTACTACTACTGCAGAGTGAGAATGCAGGTGGTACCCAACGTTGCTCACATATTAGAGAAGCTAAGCGTTGTCCTGCATTATCTTTTGGGATTTTAGTGTTTTCCATGGACACCAGCTTAGTCACAAGGGAAAATTTAGCAGCAGAGCTGATGGAGCTACGGTTGCTCCAGCCTCCACCCTTCCCTTTCCTCCCACGCACTGCTTGATGCAGGACTAAAGCACAGATCACCCAGCATGACGGCAGTCATATGGTTACAGAGGTCCCCTTTGAGCATCTTGGCTGCTCTCACCCCTGCCAGCGCAAGAGGAAATTTGGCATGAGGTAACATTGGAAGATGGTCTTTGGAAAGTTCAAGTGGAAGATTAGTGTTTTGCAAAATTAAACCCCAAACCGTGGATGACTTAAGTCTAGGTGCTGTCATATCTGTACCCCAATAGCCTGCCAGGGGAAGAAGGCTCCAAAAAGAGGTCTTAGTTTACCACTCCCATATAAGCAAATACATGGCTATGTATGAACAAGTGTCTCAGTGATGGCTAGGCATGTTTCGGAAACCTTTGGTGTTTTTAGGAATTTAATTTAAAAGACCAGTCACCTGTGAAAGGCCTTCACCATACCCTGCAATTGAGCTTTGTCAATTCTGTTCCATGAAGGAGCCATCTAACCCAAAGGCACTGTGGTGCTGCATGGGTCCCACCATTTCAAGGACTTCACATAAGAAAAAGGCTGAGGTTCACTTATTAGCTTTATTGGACACCCATAGAAATTTCAGGATTCTCTGTTATTATATAAGCAAGTGCAATTCTTACACTGCAGATTAAAAACTACCATGTAGAAGGATTTTGGAGTAAATGTCTACAATTCGTTCATGCCTTTTTAGGGGACTATTGGAGATTCACTTTTTAAGTAATTTCTGTTCTGGATCTTTGAGGTTCATCTCTTCTAGAGATCTGAGGACATTGCAAGATACAGGCACATCTGTTTCCTGAACGCAAACCCACGGGCAGTGACAGCTTGCTCTGTCTAATTGTGTGTGAGAGTTTGTGGGCAGTAAAAATACAATTATGTTATGCACACATACATACACACAGAATATTCTGTTGGTGGCTTAAGCTAAAGCCTTAAATCAAAACACCAGAAGTATCAGAATCGCAAACCAATTCTGCGGGCGCACCTCGCACGGAATTTCAGCATCATTTTACAACATCTTGCCTTGCGGGTTGTTCTTGATAGCATTTTTCTAAAGGGAAATTGTGAGTCAGGTATAGTAGACAAGGGCTTGATCAGCTTCTGGTATCTGGTGCCAAATTTTCAGCAGAGTCTGAGTCAAAATAGCAGGAGAAGAAAGATGAAGATGATTTTTCGTCATGCTTGATATTACAACTTAGTGGTGGGATGCTCAGGGCTGTGTCACAGCACAAGCACTTCATCACATGGTACAAGTTAAACAACTCGGGGCGATGGGGGTAACTGCCCATGGAGTTACCTGATCAGCAGAATAAATGCCTAGCTGTGGTGTGAAGCATGCTGCGTAAGGCCACAGCACTCAGTGTATCCTGCCATATCCCAGCAAAAAGCCAAGCTTGTATCTGCATAAAACAGCTCAGCCCCCGTGTAATGCCTGCAACAAGTAACTTTTACATGTTAATTACCTTTTCTGTCATCAATCTACTTCATTACAGACCATGCATCTGATTTTCATTGCTCAAGTTCTGGTGAGCCACATACTCCTTTTTTTTTATGGCTGAGGAGAAGGTAAGCAGCACGTCTTGACCGCTTAAAGCACGCACTAGGCGAGGAGTCCCAGGGGGGATTACTGCTTCGGCACTGCTGTCTCCACTGAGAGATAAAGATGAGCAGAAGTTCACGTAAAACATCACTGTGTGATGTTTTGAGCAACTAAACCTCAAAAGGTCTGCAAAACGCTCCCAAGCGAGTTACGGATGGGTGACCATACTGTCACCTCAGAGAGATGCTGAGCTGTTCAGTGTCATTTTCTGAGGTATATCAGACGGCAAGAGGGAAATTCCCGTAACAATGTGAATAATGATTGATTAGATATCTTTCTGACCGCCCATTTCAAACCAACATGAGAATCCCAAACCATTTTTTAGGCTGAAGGACAGGGGCAGCTAACCAGCATAAAAATATATCGCTTTTAAAATGCTTCATTTCCATTTTATATGGATTTTTTAGAGGAATTCCACTGAAATCCACTAAAATCCATTACACCAGACTTACACCATTAGGATTAAAATCTGGCCCCCTCCTTAAGGAGGGCCTATTAAGGTGTCTATGATCCAGCAACGTAAGGGGTATTAACGTAATGTTAGTAATTCCTTATTAGCAGCATTTTGAAGCCTTCCAAAGACCTGAAGGAAGACCAGAGCTGCCTGAAGCTGCAGAGGAAGCCAAACACAAGGTCCCATCTTGTCTCAAAGTCTATTGCTTCTCCCTAGTAAAGCGTCCATGTTCTCACTTAAAGGCATCTGGAGGTAAATTACTCTCTGCCCAGTCTAACGGACCATTTTCTGTTTTCATTTCTGGGGACATAAATCTTAGGTTCACTTTTCTGGCAACACAGGCCATTTCAGTGTAAGAAATTTCACCCAACCTCAAAACCCTGAAGTGTTTCCTAACTTGGGGTTTTTTTCAGAGTCCTACAGTTTATTCTTTGTATGAAAACAGTGTACCAAGGGGCACAGGAACCTTACTGCAGATGTCAGCAGCTTATCCAAACAGACCTTTCCAGGACACATTTCAAAATGGAGGGTGCAAGACACCAGTGTCGTCTGTCTTCAGCCTGGCTCTGCCGTCGGCATTGCACAGTCAGCTGAAGAGTTATAACGGGCCCGAAGTGTAATGGCTTGGTGCAGGGCACAACGGAGGAGGAAAAGTAAAGACTGAAAAACATCCATCATGTGGGGTTCTGTGTTTAGCATCTGCAAAAGAATGTTGTTTTTCTAACAGCTGCTTTTTGCAAAAGGCTCTTACTGCAAACAAGGTACAAACTTTATTCTTAAAAAGCTTTTAATGAAGCAGTTTCAGTAGTACAACAGACCGCCTCAGGAAGGGAAAACCTTTACTTTATTGTTTCTGTCCCCTGCTTCTGTCTCTTCGCTCTGGTGACTGACGCTCTACCAGCATGCAGGAGGAGCACCGCCATCCTACGCTCAGCAGCACGAATGCTGAGCTTTCTGAGAAATACAGTCACTGTTGTTTTCCCCTGCAAAAAGGCTATATGCATAGATATGTGTAAAAAGAGAGGGTTTGATCTCTACTGCTGATTCAGTGAGAAAAATGTAATGCAAAGAAGAGACCAGAAATTAAGCAGACAGCTAGCGGGGGGTGCGGAAGCAGACACCTGTGCAAAGTGTTGCTGTTTACCCAGGATGGATGGCCACTGTTTGAAACTCCTGGGTTTTAAAGCGGTGGCTCACTTTGCTTTCTGCATTTCTCTATTTGCTGATCTTGGTGCTGGAAGGAGGGCAGAGCAATTAGCCAGTTTTCCACACTGTGGTATTTGCCACACAAGTAGTAAGTGAAAAGCAGTTCTGGGGTGGGGCTGGGGGGAAAGGAAGGTGCATCAGCAGGGTGTTCAAGAGTCTTGCACCTGATAGATCAATCAAGGCTAAATTCAAAGGCAGATGTTTAAAGACTAAAATAATTTACGAGATTAAGGCCTGAATTTTTAGCATCTAACATACGACGCTTGCATGAAGACCCTATATGAGCAATCTAGAAGTCGTCACCATTGGAAAGGAAAAGGAGAGCTATGTCCTTTCCATCGACCACTGAGGAAGCTCCCAGGAGTGTTCTCCTAAGGGAGGACTCTCAGCTGAATGCTTAAGGCTAGATGTTGGGAGCAGAGGCCATGATTAGTACACCTGGCTGTAGAATTCAGGCTTGAGTTTAGACAAAGACTCAAATATAGGCCTCCCTGCTCCAGTGATGGTGCAGCAGGAGTCCAGTTGCTGTGCAGATAGGGAGACACTCTCCTGCTTCCTGATGCTCTGCATCATGCACGGTGGTCATCTGCAGAAGAAGGAGCCGGTCGCCTGGAGGACTGGAAATAATATAGTGGTAACCAGAAGTACTGAAGCAAACCCAGCCGGTACAAGACAGCAGTCAGCACTTGCTAGCCCTCAAATCATGCAGTGAATCTCAGTCCAGCTCCCAGTGCACCAAGGTCTCCCTTGCAGACACCTTCATGGTCAGTAATGCTGAAATGAGAGGGCCATTCCCTGTTACAGTGCCTCTTTCATGGGATGCCTTTCGGCTCTGTGGATCAGCCCATATATACTGTTATGAAGGAGAAGACTGCGAGTTCATAAAGGCACCCTGTGAACTGCAGAGACTGGTCTTGTCGACATCTGTCCCTCCAAACCCTCGCTCCCACTGTGCTTTTTTCAAGCATATTTAAAATTCCCTTTCATGTAATTGGCGATTTCCCTTCCCTCCCTCCTACAGGTTAGGTTAAAAGGTGCAGGAGGTCCTTTTCTGTATTGATTTGTTTTCCTGACCTTTCAGATACACGCAGAGAAGATCAGCAAAAAGGCACTGGAAAAGGAGCAGAACAAAAGCGCAGTGCTTGCTCTCATTTAAAGAAGTAAGAGAAACACGAGACTTAGCATTGAGCAGAAAATAAACTGTCCGCTGAGGAAAGGAAAGAAGCTGCCAGTACAGAGAAGGGGCTGTGAGGAGTACCACAATACCACAACACCAATGGAGCAGGCTATGAAAATGGAGAGTCAGCCTTCAGAGAGCAGTCATGATCTCAGAGGTTTTGGTTTTCTCTTTTCTTTACTTTTTTTTTTTTTTTAAGAAATGTAATTTAAATAGATAAATCCTATTTCCAAATAAAAGGAAATCAGATAAATTATTTTTAATCCCTGATATTCACACCCTGCTATTAAGCTGTTCCCCACCACAGTGCACTGTGTGTGGTACCATTATAAGTGCTGTGGATTTGGTTAGACATAAAGCAGACGCCCTGATCGCTAAAGCTCCCCTGACATTTTCTTGCGAGTGCATCACGGTGGCTTGACCAAATTCTAAGCTGGGTAGTAATATTTTTTTCTTGCTTAATTCCTCCCAGGCATTCAATAAGATTTTATATTCATCTTCCCTCCCATATCTTGTAGCGCTGCTTTGCCTTGCTGTATTCCACACTAAAAGCAGACATAGCACAGCAACGAATGAAGTGATTGTTACAAGGCCTTTACCAACCTCAGAGGGACATGGTGAGGATTAATTAATTGCTTATTCAGAGCTTTTATATCCTAAGATTAAAAATAGTATAATCATAATAAAAACAGATTACTACATTATCAAAATCAGTTACTAAAATCCCCAGTAAAGACAATACAAGTTTCCTACTAAAAAAAATTTCAGGACTGTGTTCCAATTATACCCCTGCTGGGAGACACAAAAAAATTAACCCAGACTAACTTTTACGGTCAGTAAGTTATATCTCATTAAAGGCCTGTATGACATTCTCTCTCATAATTATACCGAAACAAATTAGGACCATTTTAATTCTGAAGAGAAGAATCTAAGGAATCCATCCGTTTATGTGGCATTGTTAATCCACTTTCAATTCACACATTTAGTTAATTCAGATTAAGTTTTCCTCAGCAACTCTGCATAAGCAAATCCTCACTCTGAAGCAACCACCTCCCATCACAGATACTCATAAGCAGCTTTTGTAAGTTCAGAAACCTTGTGGATTTATGTGGTTGGACATGGGCGATGGTTTCTTCAAAGCCTCAAACCTCTGGGATTCAGATCTGAGCATTAGAGAAGTGAGGGAACTGCAGAGGAGGTTCCCGTAGCCCCTCGCTCGAGATGTGACCCTGGGTTGCTCCAAACCACACTCCAGATGCAGTAACCCTTGAGGGCTGTCAAGCAGCCAAGAGCAGTCGGGCTGTGAGTCCTCCAGTGCCATTCCCTCTCACGCCTCGTTCATCCCTGGTGCTCGGAGGCAGCAGGGATCCGTCTCTCCATGCAAAATTTACTCCTTCGGGTGCAATGTCCATCCTAAAGGAATCCTTCGTGGAGCACTTGTGTTCATATGGCCAGATTGAGATTTAGGATTGAGACTTCTATGTCCAATTTTTGTATCATGAATACTTGCAAGGTCTTCAGGACCTCACTGCAGGCATAACTCCATTGTTTTAGAGAGATAAATACTCTGTCAAGTTTCAAACCCTCTGAAGGATGGCACTAATCCACTCCACTATTAACTACTACCAGTGAGGTCTGCTGAAAGACACCAGCACGAGGGCAAAGAGCCCACAAATGGGAAACTGAAGCGGAGTACCCTGACACGCAAAGAGCCAACGCTCAATTCCAAACAACCAAAACAATCCTTTCCTTGTGCCCCGAGGCACTGAAATTCTCTCTGAGAGTGACATTCTTTTAAAAGAAGCATTCTTATAAATGCTTTTCAGCGCTGAAGCCGACGCCTGCACCCACGATGCGCAGGGACGAAGGCACCTGTGAAAAAAACGCCTTTGTTCCTTTCCAGCTCACATCAGGGCAATGTGCTGTAAATGGCTGCAACTCCTGGAGCTGAATGTAAAGGCTGTGCCCTAAAAAAAGGAAAACAACATTGCTTTTGTGTACAGTTAAATCTGGCTTGCCACCAGGGATTCGTTTAAGATCCAGGGGGTCCTGAGGCTACATGCCACTGATGTATTTTGAAGTTAAGGCAGATCCATTGATTGCTAAGCAAACCTTTACAAATATGTTAGCGCGCCCTGCATAAGCCATGGGAGGTGTTTAGGAGACTACAGAGGAGCGTTCATTAGAGCCGCTCAGCGGTGAGGAACTGGAGCACCAATGCATTCTGCTGAGAGAGGAACAAACGCACTGCTCAGAGCAGGGTTGCAGACATGTATACCATTATAAAGTGCTCTTGCCGCAGTGTTATATCCTTTTCAGCTTCTTTCTTCTAGCTTTTCTTGTGTTTTCTCCTTCCTTTCCTCACCTTCGTTATTCCAAATTGCTCCTCTGCCTTCACCTTGCTGTTTTCTCTCTTTCCTCCCCACCTCTAGCTGCTAGGCCACTCTTCCTCCCAGGTCTGAGCAGTCCTAGCAATACAACAGCAGCTGCTCTGACACTTCACTAGCTCTATAGTCCTCTCTGGCAGGACATGAACACTTTCAGGCCTGGGTGCACATCAACTCAATGCATTACCTGAGCTTTGCGTTACTGACTGGTCACCCTAAGAGCTCTATTTTCCTTCTCCCAAGACAGATAAAGAGGTCCTGCAGGGTGATTCATCCCATTCTCATCGCCTTCTGGAGTGGTGTCACTTGCGCTGGCTTAGGTTATATGCTTAGGTGATGCTCTTGAATCAGGCACCTCAATTAGATTTCCCTTTATCTCAGGCTAACCAGAATGAATCTGGGCTTCATACCCTGCCGGCTTGATGTACTCTTTGCGGTAGGCTTGGGGTTGATGTATTTTTTTGCCAATTCAGGCTAAGGATAAATATTAAATCTGGATTCACTGAAGTTGTATACATGCAGTCTGCTCTGGGTTCAGTCCTTTTCTAACTATGGAGAAGCTCAAAGCCACCGTCAGCTGCACAAACAATCTATGAATTCATAATCTGTGAATTTTTGAGGATGGGGAACAATTACTGTACAATGCTGCACATGTATTATTCAAGCTCCTGAAGCCACCCAGCTGGCAAGACAACAAAAGAACAAACGTTTTGCAATAAAGTTCATTTTAATTGAAAGACCGAAGAGTCATGTGCCTCTCCTTTTAGCCTTAAGGACAGCAGTAAAACTAATGTCATTTTCAGAGCCACTGCTATTAAAAAGGGAGCGAGGGGGGCTTTGTTTTTTAACTATCTGAGAGCCATATTCACTTTTAATGCCCGTCTATGCTACTCTACCAGTATACAGCGGAGTCCATTTTGGTGAGACTATGATGCTGTATAATTTGCCTTTTATGGATTACATGGCCTGTCACCTCAAATGTTAATGTAGATATTACCAGAGAAGGGATAAACACAATTAAGATCTGGTTCTGTAAACTCAGTCCACATTCATGACACCACTATACAAATCAGTGTTGGGTAGGAAGTCCGTTGGTATGTTATCCTTGGCATAAGAAATACCTCAACACCTAAATTAACTTAGATTCTCTGATTTAGGGGCAAGTGTACATATGGCTGTCTTCAGGACAAACTTACACATCAGGCTAGATGTCGGGATGGCAACATTTCTTTATTTTTTCTTTCTTGGTTTAACAAATCACTAAAGGCAGTTCTGCATGGTACATGTCTGCAGTGTTGTACAACTCAAGGTTCAAGTCCCAAAGTGACCAAACTGCTGGTACAAACTGTTCCAAGCACACATATTTATGAGGACAAAGCTTGTGAGATCAGAAAGAGAGAAACCCAGATGAAGCCAGCTTCTGGTTAACTGGTGCGTCCCTCAACGTGCAAAACCGTATGCTACACACTTCACCCTAGAGTGCATTCTCCTAGAGTGACCTGCTGCTATTAATAGCCCGCTACCGTCAGGATCCAGCATGACATATCAGAGCAAAAGAATTTGCTCCTTTTTGGAAAAGGCAGACAGCTACGGCGTTCCCTCCCTGGCTTCTCTGAGCTGCTCGCTATGCTGTACTCTATCCATGCAAGGGCAAATTTCATGGCCCCCTTCATTGGTTTAAAAGAGTGTGCAGCGGACGAGTTAGGCACAAATAAAGTGCGGATTCTCTGTACTAGGATGGTTGTAGTAGATACAGAGCTCCTCTGTGACACTGCAAGAGCATGAGACTTTTACGCCTGCTGCAAAGCGATATTCTGCATGGCTGCAGCTCCTGGGAAACTGCTCTCCTGGAGCAAGGAAAGGGGTATTCCCTGCAGAAATGAGCTCTGACTTCTTGCCAGGACAACAGGATCTGCTTGATTAGACAGCGGTGTTTTGCCCATACCCTACAGGACAGCACACCTGCTTTTTTGGGGACCTAAGCCCTTTATTTAGGGCTGACCCTTGTTGGACCAAGTCAAAATTCCCACTACCTTCAAGTAGCATAGGATCAGGCTTTTAATCCTTCAACACATTCAGGAGCACAGAGTTCAGTGAATTCCACTCTTTTACTGAGATCTCTGGCCAGTGAACCACAGTCTCCTCCATCCTGAGCTCCCTGGAGCACTTTATTTCAGATCTCCAAAAATGCTCACCAAATTTAAACTTGCTCAGATTCCTTTTCACTTTCTTTTTTAAAGGGTGGAAGTTTTGCCTTTTTTTTTTTTTTTTTAGCTTTGGAAATTGATTGTTTCTGAATAGCTGATTGCAGCATTGATTATTTCCCTTCTATCATGCAGGGTGAATCCAGATACTTTAATAATGCTCCAAGACTGCATCTGCACTGTACCAGAAACCACTCTAGTTTTGTTCTGCAAAATATATATGCATTGCTTGCTGTTTGTTGGCCTCTGGTCAAAGGAAATAACAAATTAGTGCAATAAATTTAAGAGATGGGAGAAGAGAGATCTTTTGGATGTGAAAACATCACTGCTAGCAATTTCAAAACCTCGCTCCACTTGCCCCAGCCCTTCTGAACCCCGTTCCCCTCCTGCCTTCCAGGATATCATCAGTCCTGGAGGTGGGGAGAAGCCAAGCGAATGACAGCTGCTGAACTCCAGCTTCTGCAAACCATCCAAGGACAATCTGCTGCTTTCCAGACCACTTGGGGGAAAAAAAATACCCTTCAATTTTTCAGGCGTACATTTTGTATTTAAAAGACCACACACGGTCCAGAGCTTTGAAATGAGTGGGATTCAAAGGATATTTTCTGGCCATAATGATTTATGGTGCTGCATCAGAGCCCTCTTTGAAGAAACGAGGTAAAGCCAAGCGGCTTTGGCAGGAAGGGAAATGGCTGCCCAATGATATGTCCAGACATCAGGTTTAAAACAAATAAAGACCCAACCATCACCGCAGGATGATGCAAAGACCAGAATTACAAACGGGTTAAAAAAGGGATTAGACGAATTCGTGAAGACTGAGCCCGCTGGCAGCTGTTAAACATGAGGCTCTGGCTGCAGCCTCTGGCTTGTGAAGTTCCCTAATTCACCGATTGCCAGCACCTGCTAGGTTTTATTGAACGAAGATGTCTCTACGTGCCCTGTCGTTGCAGTCCTTCCGTACACAGCTGCCACCCCCAAAAGGCGGTGTGCTGGTACAGCCTGGGTCTCACGCAGGAGGGGAGCACTGAGTTGCTCTGCTGAGTTACCCCGGGCTGTGCGGAGGAGTGCTGCCGCCTGCACGGGGGGGGTCTCTCATCGGCTGAACGTACACAGGTGTTCCGTGGACACTAAACGCAGAGCAGGTGGGAGGGAGCGTCCCACGCCGTGCTCGCTCAAGAGCCGAGTAGGTATGTGCATCCTAATGCAGTTCCCAGGAGGATGACAGCTACAAGAAAATACACTCGTTAGGTTTCCTGCAGGACTTCTGGAAAAAAATACACGCACCCTAGTAAAGTCTTTAACACTGAACACAAACACTCCAGAATCCCCTCCACAAATCCAAAATACAGACCACACTGAGAGCTTGTGCGACAATATCCTCACTCGCACGGGCAGAGAAAAAGCACAGGGAGCGTCTCCGAGGTTGCAGCCTGGAGAGGGGAAGCTCTGCGCTGGGGAGAGCCTTCCCCCAGGCTCTCCAGCAACGTCCCCAGGTCTCCGTACCTCACTGAAGAACAACCCAGATGTATTTTCAGAAGAGATACAACTGAGATCAGACTTCAAGAATACCCATCACCTCCTGTAAAACAGAAACTCTCGCCGTGAGCAGCTCCCCGCATGATGCAAAGTGCCCGGTGTTGGTGAAGACCCTGACCTGTGGTTACCTACCCAGGCGAGAAGGGACATCTCCTCAAAGCCTGGCCTCCTTCTCAAGCAAAGAGCATTTGAAAATCTGGATTCTCGCTCAAAAAATCCTCTGATCAATCTCTGCGTTTTGATAATGTGGTGTAGGAGAGTTGTCCTGCGTTTTGAGAAGTTGTGTGATTTTTTTTCAAGTAAATGCTCCCTCCCTAATACCTTATGCAAGCAGACTTTAATGCTTATCCCATACAGCACCTGTAAGCCATCTGGAAGATGAACAGCTACACAGACACAACCGCCTACCGCAAAGTTATGGCAATGAGAGATAATGATCCTGGCAGCAAAGGCAGAGGCAGAGTGCTATTCTCAACAACATCTTTTTAAAGTCTTCTCTCAGCTATAACTCTTCTCCCAGCCCTGTCACGCCGAGCCTGGTCTCATTCTCCTCATTCACACAGGTGTAAACCCAGGAATATATTCATTACAGCTCGTAGTGGGGATTTTCCTCCTTTCTCAAGCAGTAGAGTGGCATTTTACCAAATAGATGGCAGGGTCACTTTGTTAGCTAGCAAAAAATAAAGGGTACTCGCTGAACTCTGTGAGATTGTGCTTTGGCCCGCACATCTTTCAGCGCCCAGCACTAAATGTCACCTCAGAGGGCAACAGCAGGGAAAGGTCAGACGGTCCCCAAATCAGCACGTTAGTGCGGTGCCAGTGGCAAACAGCTGGAGCACGGCCAGCCCTCTCACTCACCCCCTCCTCGATTGCTACAGCTTGTACCCAACTGTAAAAACACCAGGCACTGCCTACATTCGAGGCAGCAAAGCCTTAAGAGAGGTGAGGTGCACAGAGGAAAAAAATGATCCAATGACTAAAACAGGCGCCGGGGACTCCAGGGACGTGGGTGCTGCGTGACACCAGGCAGTTCAGCCCCCGGTTCTGCACGCCTTCCCGCACCACAGCGGTGGTGGGAGGCTTAATGAGCGCTTGGGAATCCTGCAACTTTTTTTTAATTAAACTGTGCTGCACTGTGAGCTTTTGCTATAACAGGTCTGGCTGAAATACCACGCACAACGATCTGCTCAAAAGTCACCTCAACGTTAAAAATGATTGGAAAAAATATGTCTAGAATTCATTTTAACACGCATATTTTTCTCTCCGACCTATTTTACCTCCCCCATTTTTTCCTATCCCTCCTCTCTCTTTTATTTCAGTGAAGCCTTGTAAAAGACTGGTCCAGGTCTCTGACTTCTGGTTCCTGTGCTATAGGTCTTATGTTCAAATCTCCAAGTGGTAGCAGCAGGTGGAATAGAGGCAGATGACCTCTTCAAAGTTTTTAGGGTTTTAAAATGGATGTTGAACCACTTACGGAAGGGATTATATGTTTTTTCTTCCAGTCCAAAGGACCTTTTAAAAGCAAGAAGTTACCAAAGGAGGGGAGAGATGACTCCTATTTAAATGAAGCAAAGCTTTAAATAAATGATGGTTTTCCAAGGAAATGAGACTTGCAGACCGATTCCCCAGACATCTTTTGGGCTGGCTGGTCCAACTCAGCCAGGTTTGCCAAACAGGCAGACACCTCAGATTCCTGTGAGCTTCGAGGCAGCCAGCAGAGAAGAAAAGCCTCACGTTAGGCCATCCACCATGCTGATAACTACAAATGCTGTCACTACTTCTCCAGCCTCCCCATCCAAGTGGGGATGTGAGTGGAGAGGAAGGAAGCAGCCATGAGCAGCCTGGCTCCTGGGAGGGGTAGGAGGCACAGTTAGGAACCTGAGGATGCTGCAGTGAGACTCTAGCAGGCTTTTGGGAAATCGGCTACAGCTCCCATAGCCAGCTGGAGAGCACCGGGCCTGATTCTGTCTGTCAGGAGGTCAGAAAGCACTGCGCTGGTGCTCTTTTTTTAAGATAACAACAACAGAGCCAGTAAGAGCTGGTAGGGCTGTCAGAAGAAAGCTGCTGCAAAGGCCAGAGATGGTCCCCAGTCTCATGAAACCTATCTCAATGGGAGCAAGTAGGACTCACCTCACTGTTCACATTGCAACACAGAAGTCTGCCACTAAGCTGGTCACCCCCATCTCTATTTCTAGAAAAAGGGGAAGAACAACACAGTTTTAGGAGGCCCGTGACCTAGTTTAGGACAAGAAGGGGAAGACCCAAGACTATGTTAATTATGTGTGTGCGGATTGTAATGGAAGCCTAGGGTCACTGCTGCAGAAATCTGGGAGGGATAAATCCTTCTTCAGGTGGATAAGTCCCATCCAGTCGTCCCCCTAACCTCTTTTTACTTGAGCCTGCCATCCAAAAGGAAATTACGCTCCCTCAAGCAGGTATTTTCAGCAGAGAGAGGATCCCGAATGCCAGGTCAACTCGCTCAAAGCACTGTACCCTAAATACAGAGAAGCGTTCTCCTGTGCCCAGCGCTCCTTTTGCAAACCCTCTCCACAGCACCATCTAATTCCCCATCCTTCAGCCAGGGAGAAGGTGTGAGGGTGGGAGAGCAAGCACACAACCAGGCTGCAATCATAAGCGCAAGGGAGGGACCAAACAGCGTGCTCTACAAAGGGAGTTCCCAGCTACACGCTAGCCGCCTGCCAGCCGTACCGAGCCGTGCAGTGGCGTGTCTAGCCAGTTGCACTGCAACCCCAGAGACCTAATTTGCAGACGCTGCAAATAATGAAGAATACCTCAAAGAAAAAAAAAATCCTATTAAAAACTTCTCTTTTTAAAAGGATTTCTGCAGTCATCCCGTTTCACGTCTTTGACCACAGATTAAAGGTAAGAGCCAGTTTTGTTGCCCAGGCATCCCCTTGCAGCAGCTGCAGTGTGGCAGAACTGCCACCTTTCTTCTGCTGCTTCTCCCCCATGTTGGTAAATCCCCTGCAGGCTTTTTCTGAACTGTCTCTATTTGCGGCTCCTGCACAGCACAAGCAGACCTTAACATCCATCAACAGATCCACCAGACCTCACTGCTGCTGTCATCCCCAAGACTTCCTCTGCCATCCTCCGCCACCGACAGCCACATACCTTTGCCGAGAGACACCATCCCGTGTTACTTGGCAGGATGGATTTCTTTAGCCAGGAAGAGTCTGCCATTCCACGCGGTCTTCTCCCCTCTCCTTGCCAAGTAGCAGACAAGGTCTCCAGGTGCCTCTGGCTGGGGACAACCAGAGAAAGCAGCAAAGGAGCCATTGAGCCAGTTCTTGTTCTGCTGCAGGCCCCAGAGGGATCTGGGGAGATGCACAAGATGAAGGAAAGCCTGTGCACTAATGGTCTCATGTGCTACTACCAAAACGACTGTCTGCCCCTCCTGAACACAACTCCTACCTGCCCGGCTTTGATAACATAGCACGCACCTTTGCAGTGGTCATGAAGACGTGCTCTGACCTTGAAAACAGGGCTCTTCCAGGCCTGGACCTGCCACACAGGTTTGCAGGGGAGTGCACCGTGGGACCTTGCTGACCTTCCCTGCCTCTCCGCTGCTGACTCAACGGAGACGGCGTGCAACGCACCGAGTCAGACGCCAGACCCCATCGCTCTGAGTGCTCAACAGGCATAACCCCGGAGAGACCTCCAGCTGAACACACACAAGGAGGGGGAGAAGCATGCCACAGATACCCCTTTTTTTTTTCCCCACCATGCCTTTCCAACCTCTGTAAGTGACACGTACAGCTAATCATGATAGCTCCTTTTGATAGTCAGTTAGCGATTTGCATCCTTTTGGTAATTATCCCATCACCCGCACGGAGCAGATAATTCAGCACCATTCAGCAGCCACGTCCCCAGGTTATAAAGTGAAGTGTTGAGTGGAAAATTTTAATGACTAGGGCTGGTGAAATCTTAAATTGATGGCAATATATGGTGAAGTCTCTTAAATAATGTGAAATGCCCTTTTGGCTGGAAAGAGCTGGATGAACCTGTGGTGGATAAATTGTTAAATTACATCCCATGGTTGGCTGCTTGTCCTGGGAAGGTACCGAATGATAAGTACGCAAATTACTGTTACCACAGAGCGAAACTATTTCCAGCAGAGATGATTTGATAAAAGAGAAGTTATTTATCATGATTAAAACCGGTACATTTGTACTTCTCCACATTGAACAGATCCTGAACTGGCAATCACCTTCCGAAAAGGTACCTGAGCCTGATTTAAAGGGCTTTATGACTGTTTTAACGGATGGGTTTTTCTCTCATGGAGAAAGATTTTAATAGCTAAACTGCCGTGTTTCTCAGAATTATTTCCCCGTTCATTGCAGGCAGCTTGATTTAATTTTGTTTTTTTATACCCTGTTGTCATATTTGACTTTTCTTAAAAAAACCTTTTTTTTCACTCTTTCACAAACAAGGAGGAAAAACAGGCTGCTACATGCAATGGTAGAGGAGAGCTTTGTCTTCTACACCTTCACTTTGGGCCATGCAGAGACAGACAAGGCTTAAATGAATTTTCAGTGATTGGCTGCTCAGTGACGGAGGGGAGTAGGTGGTAGAGTCAGTTTAGTTGCAAGAGACAGAGTGACTTCAGTTAGCTTTAACTACCACAGCTGGCAGCTAACCATTAGCCACTGCCCGGTGGCCTTCTGAACCTCTCAAGGGACAGCTCAAATGAACTTGATATGAGCTCATATGAGCTATCGTTTGAAATATGAGCTTCCTATACAGCTCTACAGGGTACCAAAGCCATGCTGGGCAAGGTGAAGCTGGCAATGTTCAGTGAGTTTAATGGATAAATGAAGGGCTCTGAGCAACCTGATCTAGTTGAAGATGTAGGTCTAGATGACCTTTAAAGGTCCCTTCCAACCCAAACCATTCTGTGATTCTACGATTCTATGATACTCCAGTACCGTTATTGTAGGCTTCTTTAGCACAGGTCAGCTAAATGAAACAGTTAGGTGGGAGTACCTATAGAGTACCATGACTGCCACAAGGAGCTGGCAAGAGCCATCGCTAGCACCATTATACAATAGCCCTTGCATGGGGAAGAGCCCAATCATACTCCCAAACCATTCCCTTTCCCTTCCCCCAGGTCATAAGGGACTTGGCCATTTTTTCTTCCTTGGAACAGCATGAAAAACCCCACTTCATTATAATGTTAAGCTTATAGTCCAGCAAGGTAGCTAAATATGTCTGGGCCAAAAGAGTAGAATAAATCCTACAACATTGGTGGGACCGCCTCACGTGCGTAGAGTATGTGAAGTCTCCTTTGCTGAACTAAAAACCTCTTTTCAGTATTTCCTGAGGTCTTCTGAGGAAAACATCATTGTTGACATTTTGGCATTAACTTACAAGCCTGCTATTTCCTACTGATACAGTAATAGCTGGTTTAGGTTTGATTATCAAATCATCTAATCTGACTTTCCATCTAATATGGGCCAAGGATTATACCAGTGAGATATTTACCCTCCTGCAGTTCAGCCAAGCTCACCTGCATCTGACTACGGTGCCCCTTTCAACACAGTCTTAGCCTTGACCTGAAGTCTTCCAGAGAGACGATTCAACACCAGTGTGGACATTTCAAACAAAAGTACCTTTGAAAAAGGGGAAAGAAATTTCACCCATAACTATATGGTGATAATGTTGCAGCACTTACAGCACCATTGCTTTCCAAAGCCCCACCAGTGCCATCACCAAAGGGAAGAAAATGTCACCTTGTACTGACATGATCCACATCCAAGGACTTTGTAAAGTTTTTCTCTTCTTGTATTGCAGGAGCTGCAATGCTATTACAGATTGCTCCTTTCAGTACTTTTTCCCCTCTCTCTCTGTTTGTTTATTTATTTATATTTCAGTAATACTCTATGCCCATGAAAGTTAGACATTCTTTGAGATTTTCTGATGCTCAGAACAGGTAAAGCCCCAATAACAGTTTATTCACAGGGAGTGTGTTCAACACGACAAGCTTAAAAGAAGAGAGATGGAATTGAAGATCAGTTAGAAAATCAAAACATTGTTCTTTAAATCTGCATGCTTTCCAGCCAAACAAGGACAGGGCAGCAGTAGGATTTCATAACTAGGCTCTCACAGGGCTCCTCACGCTGCCCTGACAGGAGACAGCATGGAATATTTTTCTTCAGCTGTACCTCAGTATCAAACTCGGCTCCATCATGCCTCAGTAGAGTTGTGTCTTCTCAAACAAGGGACAAATTTGGCCAAGAAGCTTCAGTGGGAGCAGCACATAGATAGCCCTGAGCAAAACTCGGTCCTGTCAAAATGTCTGTTTTCCGTCTCCATTAAAAAAACGTGTCCCAGCGCATAATCACGCAACTGGCAGAATGTGGATCTCCTTTAGCATGCAATTCACCAGAGACCTGCTCCTTCTGTCCTGACCTCTTTTATTTGCATTGTAAGACCAGATGCCTCAGCTCAGCTGTGGCACACCTGGGGCTTGTGCAGGACTGGGACCTCGTCACCGAGAGCTTTCTGTGCCACACGGACCGAAGGACGAAGTGGTACCTGGGCCCCGTTGCCCTTACTGACGTCAGCGGGAAAGGGGGCAAACGCTAAGAGCAGAAATTGCCGAAGGGACATTTTTGGTGACTTCTCTGCTTTGCTAAAGTCCAAATGCTTTAAGGCAAATTGCCTTCCATGAGAAAAGTTTCAGGAGAGAGAAAATACTGGGGTGCTGTCACAGACTAGAATAACTCCTGGTGTGTGACAAAGATCATCAAGTAGCGGTGAATTTAAAAAGTGGGTGAGCTCACCTGTTCAGTGTACACCAAAAGAGGGCAAATTCTATATTGCCTAAATCGGGTGTGGAGCAGCGCTTCTTACCTTCAGTTATGCCCCTGGGAAGGAAAACCCAGGGTCATCCACAGCTCTGGACAGGAATCAATAACCCAATAACCCGGTTGTCCTTCTGTGCCCCAGCTGGGCACCTCCTCATCCACTGTCGTCACCATGTTGGATGGGAAGAATGAAAACAAATGGCAAAACTCAGAAGCTGCTCCAAAACTGGAATTATCTTCCTCCAACTGACTTCATTAACCAGCACTTTATCAGAGTCTGGATTCCTTACGAAGACATGACAGTCTTGAAAATATTAAAATAACTCCAGCTGTTTAATTTCTAACAGTGCTTGGAAAATTCATCCAGGTCCAGCTGAGCACAGCACTCCCCTACTTGCTCAGCTTGAGGTGCCCTTAGAGGAGTGGGCCTGGATCAAAGCACATGCTTAAAATACACATATGAATAATTGGTTTGCTAATTTGGGGTCTCAAAGTTGAAAAGGTCCTTTTAAAAACTCAGGGCGGAGGCATGATTCTGATTTCCAATGGCATCACTAAGTGTAATTGCTGTCAGATGTTTACGTATGGTGAATATATGTGCAGCAGACAACCTAAAACTGCATTGTCTCAAACTATATACCATGAGTCAAACTATACACCATGAGTAATAGTTTCAGTGCTTATGCACTAAGAAAAAATCCCTTGCTCCATTTATGTTTCTGCTCCCCTGTGTCTCCCTTCTAGTAACCCAGGGCAGTGATGGAAAACAAACTTTGCTAGGATTCCCTTTTCAAGACCCTGGAGGAAAAGGGCAAGCTCTTAGTGGCATTCTGCATTAGTAATTCTGCCCCCACAGGGGATTAAATGAATTTTCATCGTCTTGACTCACAGAGATAGAGAGCAAGGGCCTTGATCTCTACCCAGGCATCTCTGCCCCAGTCCTACCTGCAGCAGAGGGAATGCAGCAAAGCCAGAAGCACCGGGTATGCAACAAAATGGATTAAGAAAGGCCACATTGCATCAAAACAAGGGTTTGTCTAGCCCAGTGGCCTCTCTCTGACAGTGGTCAGAAGCAGATGTTTAGAAAGAA
>NW_009218087.1:25078-25463 GCF_000690835.1 Fulmarus glacialis | reverse complement strand
TGCCCTCTCAGCTTCTGCCTGTCAGCAGTTTAGGCGTTTAGGCACTCTCTGGGTCTCAGGTTATATTTTAGTTACCAGTAGATCCATCCTCCCCATTTCCACCCAAAACTTTGCTAAAACCATTTACACTTAGGGCTGCCACAGCAATCTCTGGCTGTAGCTCCATGAGCCGTTTCTGTCGTCAGTGGGTTAGGAGCATGCAAAACTGAGGACTTGTTCCGCCATTTCAGGGAATCCAAAAGGACCAAGTTTACGGACTGATGTAGCTGATCAAGAATAAGCCAAACAAAAGATGCTTGTTACTTATCGTGTCGACTTGTTACCTCTCCGTTCTGCTAATGGACCTTTGCCAAGCAGCCACGTTGTCATGCTGATGCCCATGTTC
>NW_009218087.1:20869-25061 GCF_000690835.1 Fulmarus glacialis | reverse complement strand
TCTGGTGTCAGCTTGCAAGGTCTTGAGGGTAGAGAGCAATGTAGTTGTACTCTGAGGGGTCTAACAAGCTCCTGGTAACTGGAAAAAAAATTACTGATAGCACTATTTAGTCTGTGCTATTAAAGCATACACAGCTGGCTAAAACTCACCCATATTCTGCTAGGCAATTTACTTGAGATGGTTGACAACCAGCACGTAAATGACAAAGTTACTTTGCTGTAGAGGAAAAGCATGTGGGTACTTAAGATATTGATGAACTGGACTATAAGCGGATTATCACAATGCTATGAGTAGAGACTAATTTCCCAGTAGAAAAAGCCTTTTGAAATACAAGACAAAATGTCAATCTATTTACTAGTCACACATTTTTAAAACATTTCTCCTATTTTGCTCCCTGCTACCGACTCTCAGCCTTCAAATGACACAGAACTGAGAGGAATGTCCAGCATTAAAACACCACATAATTTTCAGATCACCTGGATCTCAAGATTGGGAAATTTGGGATTTGGTGGAAAGGTAAAAGGTTCGTACAGTTCCACGGTCTATTCAAATTCCCTCCGAAGTCTAAAACCACAAATACATAGATTTTCCTTGGAGGTGACTGCTTCGGGGCAGGAGGATTTCTCCTGTGGATTGGTGGAGGAATCCAGGACCATCTATCTATACCTTGAGGGCCTGTTCCAACCTCTTGTTTTAGTCACGTGCAAAATTCCCTTTGATTTTTGTGTGACAAAGAGAACATACAGCATGAAACCCTTACTGGAGGGACCCCACTACTTTCAGTTGAAATTCATTGGCTAAAAGAAAAAAGAAAATAAAACTGGAAGGAAGCTGTGGAGAAACCCTAGTGCACATTGTAAACATACAGACGTCTCTATAAGAAGAGATACCTCGTTAACGCTTAGTGGAGAATTTAGAGAGACTACCTCTTCTTTGGGCAAATCACAGCTCACCCTTGGCAATCTGTAGGTGGGTCACCCAAACCATGGATTCATCATCTCTTAGGGGACATGAGCCCAGTGCCATGCCAGACATGAGGCCGCGCGCTCACCACTCAGACTGGGCTCCACCCTTCCCGAAACCCTGCTGCTGGGCAAAGAAAACTTCAGGGTTCGGAGCCAAAGAGAGCGCACGGCTCTATCGTCTCTAATTGCAATCTCTGCCTGGGAGGAAGGAGACCTGGGATGAAGTTCCTGGAGTTAGGACTGGTTCTGTGTTTCAGCAAGTGACCCTTTAACTTAAAAAAATAGGTCCAGGAGCAGGACCCGTGGTACCGTGCTCTACGATGGTGGCCCAGCCACGGGCAAGCAGGAGCCAGGTGCCCGGGGGCTGCCGTCGGCCAAGAGCCAGAGGCTGCTGGGAAGGGGCTGAAATCGCACAGGGAGGGCTGAGCCGAGGAAAGTCCGACCTGGGGGGGTTGCATGGCACAGCTCAAAGGGGCTGCTCCAAAATTAACTGAAGACATGGGCGATATTTCCACCCATGTCTTTGGGTAAGATTTGGGAGCCATTTCAGGAAAATGCATCAGCACATGATAAATCCAATTGAAGATGATGACATTTAATCACATCCTTAATTCTGACCTCACGCTTACACACGTACCTGTATAGGAGGCTGACAGCAGCACTCCCATTAACTTCCACTTTTCAGACTTTCCGGCTGATCAGATCCTTACTTCGCCAGGGTCATTTTAATCCTAACTCGGTTGGAACAATACACAGGTTGCCTGTCTAGACACAAATTTATTTCTGAAAAAAAAACAAAAAGGAAAAAAAAAGAGGGGGAGAGGGAAGAATGAAATTCTTTTAAGCCATCTTCAAATTCCAGACCTTCAAACAATGCAATTTCACAGCCGATTTCAGGTTCTGGTTTTGGTTTTGGTTTTGCCAACAAAAGCAGAGATATGTTTTTTAAAACCATTCAAAGGGTCCCGCTGAGGCAAAAACTCACTCGGATGCCTGGCTGCCATCCCGAAGGATCGGGCCCGCCAGCGGAGCAGGTGGCGTGTGGGTCACCCGCGCCTGTGTGACAAACTGTGATAATTGGATTGTTTGGGGAACGGGGGAGGGATGCAACCGCTGTGTACAAACCTGAGAAGGGAATTAAAAGCGAGCCTGCATCCCGGTTAATAGCGCTCTATAAAAATGCAAAGTGGCTAATGATAAGCAAAGGAAGTTCCATTAAGCCACGCGCCTGGCGCAAAGGGGCATCGTTGACCCCACGAAGGATATTTGCTGCGAACGGTCAGGTGGCAGAAACAGGTGCAGAAATAAAAGCAAACCAACGGCTCGTTTTAAACTCCCCGATCTGCAATGTTAATGAACACGAGGGCCAGGGACAGCCAAAGAGACTAAAGAGGCCAGAGTGCAATTTTTTGTACCCATTAAAGTCACAGACATGCTCAAAACCAGAGGAAAATCGGGAAAATGGCTTGCCTAGCGCTGGCCGTCCGTTAGCCCTGCGCAGTGGTACGCCGCACCGAGAGCTTGCCGAGGTTATTCGTGGTGGGGTGGGATCGAGGGCAGGGAAGGAGCACAGGGGAAAGTTCCCCTCAGCCCCAAGCACCCGCCAAGCAGCAACGCGGTCAGTGGGGAAAGGGACTCTCGTCGGGCCGATAATGAGCCGTCCTCATTATAAGATTAGATGCCAGAGTGAACAACACCCTCTTAATAATGCACACATCACTATGACAACCACCGAGTTTGATACCCGAGGACAACTTTATTGTGCTTGTGAAATTTCCCTATTTTAAAAACACTATTTATAGTTATCAGGCATCGATTCGCCATTCCCACCCTCCTCCTCGCCTCTTCGCCCTCCTTGTTTCCAAGGCAGGATCGGCCAAAGTGTTTATGTGCCGCTCCTAAGGTTAGCAAACTGCTGTGAAGTATCAGCGCCAGAGTCTGCTGACATAATTATCCTGCTAGCCCATACATAATTAGTAAAGCTAAGTCCAAACTATATTAATACCAGGATTAATTACGGTGGAAGCATAAACAAGGATATTAATGCTATGAAAGCAGCAGTACGGATATTCGACAGCCCATATGCTTGTCTGTAGGACCACTAGGGATTGTGTTGAATCGGGAGCTGTGCGGTGCCCTGACTGTAATGAGAAATGAGAAAACTGCTGAAAAATTGATGCCGCCTGCAGATTGCACAATCCGCTGAACAGCAGGGGGTCGGCTTCTTACATCTCCCACTCTCGGTACAATATGCTAATTTCTGCATGCATACGAGTGTAAAAGGAAAGAAGAAAAGATTTCACAAAAGGAAAAAAATGCAAATGACAACCACAAAGATCACTGCAGAGAAATCCATGAGCTTTATATGGATTAACTGTGTTGGAGCTACTGCTCGTCTGAGTTTAACCCTTTCTGTCCCGGACCCTTTGGCAGGTCCTTTCTGTGGTAGAGAGGAATACTTACAGCTCCTTTGCAGGGAGGGAAGGAGGGAAGGGAGGGCAGCGGGGAGCTGAAAGGATGGAAAGGATCTTTTTTGCTCTTTTCCATGGCTGTACTCCTCTTGCTTTAACATTGACAAGGAGGCAAGGGTCTGGAAGGGCGATAAAAAGGGGACTGGGAGGGGAGTTTAGAAAAGGAGGCTTACCAAATGTTGGTAGCGTTTGAGAGAAGACCACTACGGCCCAACCCAGTCCAGCTTTAACTGGGGGGGACTGGCAACAAACCGTCTCTTGTCCTGTAAGAGCTCCTCTGTCTCCCTTTACCCTTTGCGGTGTGTGGCCAGCAAGGTCCTCCTAATAACATGCTACAAAATCCTCATCAAGAAGACGATTACCCCGTGATTATTTTCTACTCCCGATTCACAACCTCTTCCTCACAGGCAAAAGAAGCAGATGTGCTGGCTTGATGACAAGCCCATCTCTTTGCTGGAGACAGCCGATGAGCCAGCGGTCCTGTGGTTCCCCGGCGCGCCCAGAACGTGCAGCACGCCTGCAGACAAGCGGGCTCCAGCAGCGCCCGGACAATCCCGCTGCCATTTGCATTCGCCTTGCTCCCAGAGAAAGCCTAACCCTGCCCCCAGCCTGCCCCGCTCTGCCGCCCATGGGACCCGAGGCAATCGCTTCTACCACAGCCCCAGGGAGCAAACCGGCCCCTCTGCCTTGCACGTAGCGCTGCCGGTGTGGGGTAAACCCCACGCGTGCCAACTCCCGTATAAATAACGGAGGGGT
>NW_009218087.1:396-20836 GCF_000690835.1 Fulmarus glacialis | reverse complement strand
GGCCACCCACCCAACAGTTTAAGCCCCTCTTGCAGCAGAACAGGATGGCAAAGAGCATCTCCTCCCCAACCTGCAGGGGGGAAATACCTATGTTTCGGCAATAAGACAAATCAAAGCCTTAATTCTTCTCCAATAATTAAAGAGATTAGTTGCTCTCTCTTTAGCAGCAGCAGGAGCAGCAGCAGGTGCTGTTATGCTTGGTCCAATGTATGCATAATGCCGCTTCTGTATGCAATCACTGTGTCCAAGCATGAAGAGAAACCTTAGGAAATATTTGTCATTAAAAAGTTGTCGCTGGGCCTGTGTAATACAGTAAATACTTAGCAAAAAGAAAGTGTTTCCTTGTTTGTTTTAAATAGTTTTGGAAAGAACTTAGCACTTCTGGAAAAAATATTACTGCTCTGGCAGCCCAGAGCACAAAGCCTGGAAATGCCTGTCTCGCACCCGGCAGGGAGCAAGATGCGCATCTTGGAAACGCAGCTTTGCCCCAACCTGGACAGACACTTGGAGTGAACAGGAGAGGTGGCAGAGGAGATAAATATGAAGTCTGTCCTGCCTCTTTCTCTGAATGTGGCAGAGACTGTGTGAAAGGAGGAGGACAAATGTTTTGGGGGGTTTTGGTGGCATAAGTTTACCACCAGAAACTGGGACAACAACCAATGACCACCCTGCAGATTTCAGTACCTATATGAATCTTCAGGCCACAGGTGAAAAATATTTGTATCCCACTGGAAAGTCTCCAATCACCTTCTGAGTGTTCTCCCATCCACCAACCTTCTCCATCAATATACCACCTCCCCTCCTCCTCCAAGCCTCTTTTACCCCCAGTGCTTCTGGCATTAATTGCTGATTTATAAGGGATTTTTTTCCTGATGGTGATTTATCAATTTGATTTTAACCTTTGTATCTATGATACAAAGTACATGTATCTCTGTACACGCTCTTCTTCCCCGACTGAGTATTCTTCCCACCAAATGATATCGAGTCTTTTCCCTGGTCTGATGCTGAAACCTCTAAAAGCAGGTGAGTTCTCACCTGGGAGATCTTCACAGCGGACCCTTCTTCCCGTATGGTCGTACAATGCCTTATAGATCCCAATTCAGAGCATCACCTAACTCGGCAGGTCGAACGGCTCTGATTCAGGTCACACAAGCAGTGATTGTACCCTATTCAAAACCTTCTGACTCCATAGCAATAACAGATGAAGAAGAGCAGTTGGCAAACAATGAGGAACATGTGTTTCTTACCTCTCCTCAAATACTTTTGCTTGCAGGTGAACAGGTACTAAGAACAGCCATTCCCCTAGTATTTGTGCAAGAAAAGTCTCTTTAGGTAGATGTTCAAATAGCAAACAAGTACATAAACGAAGTATGAGTTGTTGTTGCGTAGAGTCATCATTTAGAATAGCAATGAATATTTGAAAACAACTTTTAGTAGAAAGTATTATTTAGTATTTGATCAGCTCTACCGTTACAATAACCTTCCTGAAGTTACATGCAAAGTGTAGGGTGGCACTAAAACTTCTTCTTTTTCTATCACCCCGTTTGCACCAGCCTGACAGACTAAGAATATGAATGCCGTGTTTTAACCTTGTTGGAGTTAAAAGGTGTTTGGGGGAAGGGGGAAGCAGTGTGTTTATAGCAGAAAGGCTGTCTCCCTAAATGACGGAGTAGCACAAGAAGACACTGTTACGAATATCACAGGGGGAAAAACCCACAACTCAGGTGAAAGAGTATCTTGTTGGTAGTAATTTAGAGCTGCTATGTTTCAGGAATAAGCTGCCCACTCCTGAAACCCCTCTATCCAAAGCTGTTAGCCAGAGCCAGCCAGCTGGAGAAAATGTGGAGAATGGAGAGAGCAGAGAAAAACACGAAGTCAGGTGTGAACCCCCCCATCCAGGCATCCTTGCAGCAACCGCGGGGCACGCACCCACACAAGACGCCGGCACCTGGGGGCAAGCGGGTGCCACAGGCGGGGTACAGCACGCTGCCAGATCTGGTCCCCCCGGCAGCGCGGCAGTGCCTGTGCCAAATTCACCACAATCAGTCGAACTACGTCAGATTAAACCAGCTCATTAAAGTGGCCTCTCAGATTTATAATGAAGGCTTCTTCTTCATTATAAGCTAAACTGGCACCCCTGGACTACACACGCATTTGGTTTGAAACAGAAACAATGCCTAATTCTCCAAGTCTGCCCTGGCTTGGCTGATGAGCAGTTTAATTTTGACTCCCGCTTCATTTTAACACTGTGGTGGCAAATTTCAGTTTAAACCATTTTTACCCCTCTTCTCTCTGCTTTTTTGCATCCCTGCATCATCTCTGAGTAAAATTGTTTGCACTGTAAAACCAATCCTGCCTGATTTATTATTTAAACCTGGATCAGCTCACTGATAGAGTCAAAAGCCCAGCGCCACAAGCAATCAGATCGGCTCTGCTGAAGGAGAAGCACGGAGGCAGAAGCCCTTACACCAGGATCGTCGCTGAGAAGAAAGTAAGAGGAGCCACACACCATCAGAGTCTTCTAAAAGCACCAAATGCTGTTTCCACTGGGGAAACTAGTATTTTGAAATCTATAGCAGGGCAATGCAGGACATATTTTCATCAGGGCATGTCCATTTGTGCTGAGCTCAGGAGGACCAGGTGAGTTTGCATAATTAACAACCTGACCTTGCAATCCGAATGCAAATGCATCTCCCAGGGAAGCCAACAGGAGATTGCTGTGTGTGAAGAAAGCAAGGCTCATATATGAGCTTCATATATGGCAGAGATGAGTTCAGCCATAAAAATGTTTATATGGTGGCAATATTTCTTTCCTTTTTTTTTTTTAAAGAACTTCTAAGGAATTTGTGGTGGCAGCGAAGTATAGAAAGGCTGTGACCATTCCTGTGACAACACCTTGCTGCGGGTGCAAAAAACCCACTTAAATTAAGCTTTGCAGAGCACTTGTGGGAGAGAATCTTGCTGCCACAAGCCCCATTGGAGACTCTGAAGAGGGCGATAGCTAAGGAGAAAAATAGCGAGGCAACGGCGAGATCCCCTTCCGGAGGCTGTGGCAAACAACTCAAGCCATGTGGAGACACGTGAGCCCTACCTCAGATGTGCTAATGCTCTGGCTCCCGTCCAGGGAAGCCATCGCACCGCCGAGCCTCCCCTACCCTCCCTCTTGCCCGCAAAGTTGTGTAGTGCCGCTGCGCGCGCTGTTAGACAGATGCCCCTCGCCGCTCCAGCCCAGGGGAGCCCCGCGCGGCGCGGGGATGCGTAGATGTGCACAATATGCTTCTGCCTGTCGCTTGGCTGTGGCGGCGCTTTGAGTTGTGGTTTTTTTTTTCTGGATAAAAGGGGCTGCATGAACGTAAGTCCTGATTGCTACCCCGGGTTGCGTGCAAGCCCTCTGCGCGGGACTGATCTGTCGCGGTGGGCAGTTCTCTGTCTGATGTGACCTGAAGTAATTAAAAGTGGCCCAGCAGGCTGGTGCCTCCCTACCCCCATCTCTCCTCTCGCTCTGTTTGCTGGCATTTACCCAAAACAACAGTGACTGACGGCTCCGAGAGGGCTGTCGCTGCTTTCCCTGCCACGATACAGCCATTGATCCGGCAGCATCTGCCAACTCATCAGCATTTACTCTAATTCCCTGCCTCCAGGTTTGGGGTTTTTTTTTCCCTTTCCCCCTCCCTGGGTGACAATTGCTGCGAAGGAGAACTCCCTTTTGACCAGCCTGATGAGATCTGCCAATTACCACCGTGTCAGCGCTCAACCTTGGGAATGCTCATGATCACACGCTGACCTTAATCGAGGATGTTCAGCCTACTGCCAGGGCAGAGGGCTGATGGCAGAGTGGAAGGGCAGTCATTTAGCTCAGCCCCCGACGGCTGGGGGTCCATCACTAGGAACCTGACTTGATATTAATTCATGGTACGGCCCGTAATAGAGGAGCCTGTCGTGTTTCTCCTCTTTCTCCCCATCTCTCCCCACCTATGAGGCATGGGGAAGAACCACACCAACCACCAAGATGGAGTTATACTCTGGAATTGCAATAATTGCACCCAAAGTCTGTTATCAAGAGCTTGGACATGGCCTTTTTCCAAAGCATGAATGAACTCCAGAGCAAGAAGCATCTTCTGTAGCTTCAGAGATGTGAAGTGGGTCTGCCCTGGGTCAGCCCAGGGTGTGCAAGCGAGTGTGAACAACTCCCGGAGAACTTCCCCAGTAGCAAAGCAGTCTTCGCCATCGGAGCCAAAAGAACAACCGCCACCATTGATACGCTGCCTTTCATTATAAATGAAGCCTTAGGTCTGCAAGTTACATGAGCGGTATGAAAAACTTGGTATGAATTGGCCTGGCTCCAAAGGACTCAATACAGCTCCACAGGAATCATTGTGGCTTCTGTGGACCAATAGCACCTGAGGGATGCAGGACCCGCAGACAACACCAGTACGAATGTCAGTCTGTTTTCCACGGTGTCCAAGACTACCTTTTTTCCTCTCTTCCCTGTTAATGCATGATAGAACTATTACTGCCCACAAATAATGAATATTTCACCATGGTTTTAAATTCAGGACAGGGCCACACTAACCAGTGTGCTTTCAGCCCTCCCTCCTGCCCCGTGGTGCAGCACGGAGCGGAGGGGAGGAGGCGAGGGCACATCTGGCTGCCGCGCTTCAGCCTCACTGGGGGTTTTCACCGAGCACCACGTGAAGCGGTACCAGACGTGCTCAGGAGCTGCATGTGGCTCGTCTGCTGCACTTTCGTCATCTTGCGCGGCGGCTCGCGTTGAAAGGCAACATCAGCCGTGCCATTTTATCTTGGGCCCGAGAACACCCCATGAAATCCGAAACTCATGTTTCATCCAGATGCAAGGCTGCTGCTGCTGCGGCAGGCGTGGCGGATGCAGCCCCGGGAGGCTGACGCGACCCTGCAGGCATCCCGCCCGGCTCCAGCCCGGCAGACCTGAAACTGCGGCTCACCATCTGGGGCCGGGGAGCGGGCTGAGCACGGATGAGTTGGAAAGACAGACTGCTCTTCAAGCGCAGCATGGAGGTCTTGGGCGGCAGGCAGGAGGACTCCTGATCAACACCATCCTATGATGAGCTTTTTGATGAAAATTTGAATTTTGAAGCAAATATATAGAGATATACTTACAGGAGACGCAGGGGAGAAATGAATTTTCTTGCCTGTTTTTGCTGCAGGATAATGAGACATGGAAGAGCCTTTCCTCTGCTTGTGGGTTGGGTTGGGTTTTTTTTTACCCAAATGTCAGGATGGTCCAACCTGCTGCCATGCCAGCAAGACTTTCGGAGGTCTAAGAAGCATCATGCTGTCAGGTTCTTCAGGCTTCAGTCAAAGCATTGACCAAATTTTGTCGAGTCTTTATGACCGCTTTCTCCTCGCAGCGTGTTTTGGCTCTTAGACTAAGCTGACTTACATGCAGACAGCCACCAAAAGAGGTGGAGGATCCTGCCCTTAGCCCAGTGTCTGTGTTGCCTCCCTTCTGCTAGCACGTGTGGCAGCGAGGTCACCTGGAGTGAGGAGCTAATCCATCTGGACACCCCTCCTACCAAAAAAATAGTGATGGCTTTTCAACCAGATGGGTCCTCTCCTCGGGCAGACTGCACAGCCACTCTTACGCTGCTTTCAAATGGCTGTGAAAGTGCGCGCAGCCCATTTCTCAGCTGTCGGAGCGAAGCACACCATAACATCAGCAGCTATCTCGATGTCACTCTCACGAAGGAAAACTCCGCATGCTGGGAAATGAAGTTAGAGTGAGCAGTTTGACAGCGATGCTTCTCCGCCATCCCAAATGAATACTGTTCTAGAGGTGTGGAGACAGGGAGAGGCCGGCAAAATGTTACACACACACAACTCGGAAGAAGGGGAAGCAAAGACCTTTTAAAGAAGTCTAGAAGTCTATTTACCTAATTTTCTTTTTTAATTACCACCCTTTTGCAATCTAACCAAACGTGCTTGTTAGGATTACTTGTGTGAGCCCCTTATTCAGGGATCACTAGTGTCCAAAGATGATATCATTTTCATCTGGGGAAAAAAATCTTCAATTTATTTTCTATCACTGGGGCAGAGGCTGCATTTTTTATAAAGTTCCCAAAGAGTATTTGGAGACATCCCCAGCCTGGTGAGATTACAAGGCAAACACTTTGTTCAGAGCCGCAAGAACTCTGCTGACTCCCAAAAAATAACATGGTAATAATGAATAGCAAATGTGGGTCAGATGCTCAGCTAAGAAAAATGGCCATCACTCGTCAGTCCTCGGCAGAGCTCGGGTGGTTTACACCAGCGAAGGACCAGGGTTTCTCACTTTACCTGAGGATATCTATAGAGGATTCCTTACTTGCTAGGGTGGCATAAAGCTGTTATTGACATAAATTTGGGATGCCTGCTCCACTCATGATTAATGAGGCCACAAGTGAGTTATATTAGTCATCCTGGCATGACTGACACTTGGATTTTTACTGTGCCACACCACTGCCTCTTGTTTATGCCAAAGGATTTACAGACACAAACCCTAACTCTGAGACTTTATTAAAGTCTACTTTCTTAATCCCTCTACCTATACCGCTAATTTGCCTTAGCAGAGACCTAGGAGGGAAAATAAATATAAATGGTGCATTTTAAAATGTCCAAGCAACTCCCTGAAACAGCAGTCCTGTCAGTCAGTGTCATGATTTTAAAATCTTGTATTTCCAATCTGCCACGGTTGGAAACACTTGCTGTATTCCTTTGGAAAGGAGGATTTCTCAGGCATCTGGTAGCAGAAAGCCTTCCTTTCAAGCACTCATAATGATATATTTTGATATTTGTTTCTTACAACTGCCACTGTTTGAGGGACTGAATATCGTACATATAGCAAAACCAGCCGGCAGACTAATTGATTGATTGGTTGGTTGATTTTTGAGTGGAAGCAGGATTTTGTATTTGAAAAGGAAATTTTTGCTGTTGGTCAATGCGGAGAAGCTTAAAGTAAATTGGCTCAGGTATGAAACCTCAGATATACGTTCTCATTTACAAATAGATGAATGTGTTCTAATTGGAGTTGAGGTTTCCAGCTATGTGATCCCAGGGGAATTCGCAACCAAGACATCGGTCTCAAGGAGAATTCTTCTTAAGCATCCAAGGCCAAAGGCGGAGGTGATCAAAGGTGAAAGTTAGATTAGGTACAATTTAGCACCTGCTTTGGCAGCTTACCACATGGGTATATGATCATCTTATATAAATATATGTATATATAAATACGTGTATGCATGTGTATTAAATACAGCTACAAATCTAGGAATAAATTCACTTTAATATTTAAAAGCTTGGCTCTACAGCAAAATTACACTGCTATAAACTGAAGTGTGAATCTAAACTCATATAACTACTCGGGCACTGTCCTCTGTGGATATCCTTACTCTGGAGTTGGCCGTGTACTGCGGTGCAAGCAGCTGGTAAGACTTTCTGCCACAGTCAGTTCCTGACTCTCTGCCTCAGCTGTAAAAGACAGCTTAAGCGATCTAAACCGCAGGCACAAAACATCTGTTTGTTTACACTGCCTGCTTCATTTCCACCACTACGTGGAGTTAGTTAAGGCTGAATTGAAAAAGCAACCACCGGCATCTACGGAGAAAGTTCAATAAACGTGTATTGCACCCACAGCCACAAACCCATTTTCACTCAGGAGGTGAACATGCCCCGGCGAGCGGGTCTAAGAACAGTCTTGACATTTTTATTATGTTTAATAAAGGGAGAGGCTGAAGAGAGAGGTCGAAAAGCCTGAGGAGGTGGAAGTCATGTAAAAGCTGCTTCCAACTGCGTGTAAAATGGTTAGCGACTCCGGTGTCACAACAGTTCGACACTGAGTTGGCAGCGTACGCTCTCCTGTATGTCAGTTTCTCGTGGGGCAAAGGACAGCTTTCCTTGAATTGCCAGGCCTGCTCCAATGGTCAGATATTATTGAAGAGGTGACAGGGGCTGGGACTGGCAGGGCTGGTTTGTTTTCAGAGGTATTAGAGGTATTATATTCAGTTCCAAGCTAGTGACATCTGCTTGGACTCACACCCTCATGAGGCTCTTACTCCTGTATATTATTTACAGCGTACTCCTTTTCCAGGGGCAAATGTCTAAAGATTTTGTAGTTGGCTTTTTTGTAGAGAAACAGTTCTAGGATATAGAATAATCTCAGTGAAATGAAGGATGGAAATAGAGGCAGGAAGGCTTAGAAGAAGAGCAGCTAGCAAAATATAAAACTTAGCTAAAAATAAAACAAGTGTCCAGATGATTTCTTTTCTTTCTTTCACTGGTGCCTTTTGCCAACAGTTAAATATCAAAAGAGGAGATGGACCAAAACCTGTGATATGAACAGTTCCTCCCTGCTCCTCTACTAAACTTCAGGGAAGTTCAGCTCCAAACTTTGTAGCTTTCTCCTGTTTGATATTAAATAAAAACCCCTAACATTTACCAATGATTACATTCCTCAGCAAATCCATCTGCTACTGTGCTGTTTCCATGGAGGTTGAGCTCATCAGCTTTTGCACTGTTTTGATGCTCATGCATGTTTTCAGCCAACCTGAGAAACCATAAGGCCCCTTTCTTCAGGAAATCTTTTGTAGCTTGATACCTGCAACCTACAAGGCTAGAGAAGAAGGGCCGTGCCAAAGTGGAAAGAGTTTAGCTAAGGAACCTATCCTTTGTTAACATGCAAGCACATCATGAACTTGGGAATGAAATTCTAAATCTGTAAACTTCCCATCTACCCTCATTACCAGGAGAGGACAAAAGTCTCAAGATGCCAAAAAACTGATGTGGGGTGTCCCTCCCCAGGTTTGTTTATTGTGTGCTAATGGTCAGTCTGCTGTCCTGGCTACTGGCACCCCTGGCTGCTCCACTCAGCCCCCTCTGGAGCTCACTTCCCCCTCAATTTTGTCAGCATAATTGCACATGAAAGGGCTCTCTAATCCAACTGTTGAAGTGATGAGAGCTACAAAAATAAACGTAGTACTGGAAGTGTTGAGGCTGACCCAGATTACTGTGACAGAATTGGGTTAGGGAGCACCTCCAACCTGCAGTTACGCTGGCAGATACGAAGCGGGGATAATGTTTAGCAGGGTGGAAAAGGACAGCTGGGGCAAGGGGGTGCTCTGAAACTGGGTTCATCTGAGGCCAGAAGAGCACATTAACCCCTGCTTTAAACAGCACCTGCTGCCGACAGAGCATCTCATTTCTTAGCTGTGTGAACTCTTGCCTACCGTACAAGCATTCAGGAGGCTTTTCAGTGATGAAGGCAGTGAAGCTAAAAGAAGCAATGAAGAGAAGGAGGGGCAGGGTGAGAAGCTGGTAAGAGGTGAAGGTTGTCCTTGCTTTAGGGTCTAGGCAAAAGAGTCTTCTGAATTACACACAAGTAAGAGGAAAGCCCTCTTCTTTCACCAAAACTTTAGAAGGGGATTGTTTTTTTTTTCAAACCAACAGAGGCTCCAGGGCAGAGATGAACTCTGTCATCTCAGCGAACAACCGCTGAACTGAAGTCCATCTCTCACTCAAAAGCAGCATTTCCCCCTCTCCTAGCACTTGCTACAGCAGCCACCTGAGTCAGTGAATGTCAGACTTTCACATCTCTGCAGCCTGACTCTGGTCATGTGTTAGAAAAGATTATTACAAAGATAGGAACAATTATTACAAAGAAAATAAGGTTCCGGTTTCTTGGAAGCCCTCTTCTGTGGCAGGTCGTTAATCAAATGGTATCAGAAGTAAACATTTATTCACAGAAATGGAGAAAAGTACAAAGCCTCTCCACTTCTCATTTGGGATAGGGCTGGGTAAAGAGCAGGAAAATTGGGAGTGGAAAGTAACTAGCCATCCGCCAAGGTAAAATTATACGTCTTCGTAGAGAGAGGGCATATGACAGGTCCGTCCCAGAGGGTCAAGCTTAGGAGCGGAAGAAAAGGTATGGAAGAAAAGGCAGAAAGGTTAGCTCTGTTTTTCAAGACTACCTGGAGCTTCCCTGGCAGGGTGCCTCTGGTGAGGGAGGTGTCCTGCTCAGAGAGCCCCATTCAAGGGAAATCACCACAGGCAGGAGATGTGGCCAGGGAAAAATCTTCCTCAGCACTGGAACAGAATTAAGACCTATTAAGTGGAAGCTATCTGCATTTGGTAAACAAGTTGTATTAGCTTAACAAAACCCTGCAATTATGCTACATATTGTGGACATCACCTACTGATGACATCTGTTCCTCATGAATAATGTGTATATATGGTGATAAAAAGCACTCCTTTAATAGCAACCTGAGACCTGTTTGAGGGTGTTGGTTTTGTAGTAACCCCTGGAAAGACTAGGCTCTGGGTCATATTGTAACAGGGCCGCTACCCTGTAACTGATTGAAAGCACCTCTTATTCTTAGCAGCACTCCCTCAGGTCTCGACTTTACAATACAATTCAGGTAGTGAGAGCAAGGTGATCAGAGATATTAACAGACATCACATCTAGCTGGAAGATGGTAAGCTGACTGTAAACGTGAACGCCTCCCTTAAGTGAGTTTTGTCTGTGAGCTTGGTGAAAGGACTGAAGTGCAAGGGAGAGAGAGTTGTTCTCATTTCCAGTAATATTTTATTGATTTACTTCACATAATGCAGTTCAATAACTCATCCTCCAAAGAGATGAAACTTCAGCTCCACCTAAATAGGTATTAATCTCAAGTAAATTACTGACGAGTCTTAATTAAGTAATAAGATGGAACAGCCCATATAGTAGGGCTGATTAATGGCACACCTTGGACATGTACTGAGGCACAGGGAGGCACAGGGCAAAGTAAAGTGCTTCCAGTCCACCCATGGCATGAAATTAATCAGCAGAACGGTAACTCCAAACCCACCCTCAGGGTATTGGCATAGTTGAGGGCTTGACTGTTGCTCCAGCCATGACCATGCAACTTCCAACTGTTTGTTTAGAAGAAAATATGGCAGAAACTGAATCCCTCAGATTCTTTCAAAGCAGCAGGCCATGTGATTGCATCACTGTTTGCATCTCTTTTATGCAGCTAAATAAAACACACCAGTAAGAGCAGCAGAAGCACGGGAGAAGGTGTATAATGCAAGAAACTCACCAAGTAGAGAGATGCTTTTGCAAATCCCCGGAATACGCTGTGTTCTTCGGTGTAAGCTGAAAACAATTCTGCACATTTCAGAGGGCATCGCTCCAATTTTGTTTATGGCGCTGTAAATTAGGAGGGACTCCATGGAGGTCAACAGAACTAAAAGAGTGTGAAATTGATGCAAGGGAGAGAAGAGGGGGAAAAAACCTCCGTATGTTTCTCTCCTTGCACACTAGCCTCAGAGTCTGCTTCCTGGTTTATCAAAGCATGCAATAGCCCTTTCTATTTCCCGCTAGAGAAGTAGACTATTAGCATACAGCTGCACCTCTTAGGAGAGCAAACCAGAAAGAACTGGAGTTTTGGCGGAGTGTTTTTCTGTGTTGTTTTTTTTTTTCCACAACAGGCAATATAAAACACACAGAAGAGGGAGACACGACAAAGCAGGTTCTCAGCTACAGTAATTCAGTGCAGCTTCATTGTAGTCAGTGGAGTTATACTGATTTACACTAGATGGTTAATTTACATCAGTCTCCCCCCACACCCTCTCTCCCCCTGGGTCTGGAGAGGTTGAAAGCAAGCACTGAAGAGAAAACAACATATAAGGCCAAAGAAATTCAAGTGGCAGAGAACCTTGCGGAATGAGAATGCATCAATATTTAACAATGCAAAGACTATGTGCCAGAAAGGGAAAAGGGAGACAGAGGACGTTCCCAGGAAAAGTTTCCAGTGGAAAAGGCATTGCAGCTGGACAGTCCTGAACTGCTAGCACCACTTCTGACCCCTTCTGAGAATGGGGAAATGTAAGTTTAAGAAGTGAGTAAATGAGGGACTTCCACTCTACTCTACAGGCTGAGATTACGAGTTCATAATTACGGGAGCCCACTGATTGCAGATTCCCATTCCCTCCTTGCTCAGGGTCTTCCTAGTCTCCTGCATGCTGGGGCTCTGCATGCCTCCGTTCCCACTGTTCTCCCTCCGCTTCACCAGGATCCCTCCCTCCCACCACCACAGGACCTGCCTGGCATCTCCTTATGGTTTTTTTCTCCTTTCTTCCTATGCCTCTTCACTGCTGATTTTGTGGGCTCTGTTTTCATTAAGGCGGGAGGTAGATGAAGAAAAGAGCCAGTGGCCATTGATTGTTAGCTCTAAGGACTTCAGCCCCAAGGATAACTGTCCTTGCTGATTAAAATACTGACTGTGGCTACCAAATCACTTTCTAGCTTAATAATACTCTTCCTGCATGCTCTGTCCTCCCTTCCAATCCAATTGGAAAAGTCCAGAGCAGGCTGGAAGCTTTGACAATGAAAATCAGTTCTTTTACAGGACCGTTACGAATAAAGCCTTTGTTGGGAACAATTTCTTTGAATCAAATTAATATGGTAGGTTGTTACCCGGCACAGCTGAGGAACAACCAGGTCAATGGTTCTATCATGGCCTGCTTGTGACAGCAATAAGCTCTGGCTGAGGTGAGGCGGGCAGGCAGAAGTCAGCAACCTCTTCAGCCACCTCCACTGAATCCAACAGACAGCGCGAGTCAGCTGGTCTTCAATGTGTCAGGATGCCCTGCTAATTTTTCTCCGAACTTCAGCACTTTGGGTTTTTTTTAGCCAAGCACCAGAACAACAGATTGCATATTAGAACTCTTTTCTTCTTTCACTATTCACTCTGCACTTCAACTACCCTCCGTGCACACATGCACAGACACACACACACGGACACACCATTTGAGCAGTCCAGCTATATCGATCCTAGCAAAGCCCTCTAGGGCACATGTAAGTAATACCAGCCAAAAGTGCTTTGGGTAGTGCACCTTTTAGTCTGGTTCACTGATGTAAATGAACTCTGCCAGGGAAAAAATAATGTTTGTTTTTATGCTTGATGTTGGTTAACTGCAGCTGCCATAAAAATCTAGCTGGAAATGTCACAGCAGAATCACACCCTGACTGACAATGAAATACCAGCCAACATTTCTAGCATAAATCTTGCATAAAGAAAGTACCAAGGTTTAATTTCTGGGACAAAGGGAAACGGGCAGACACAGCAGGCAAGAATTTAAAAGAAAAGAAAGAAGAAAGGCACCTTAGGAGAAAACAATTCTATTATTAAATAGATATTCATTCATGTATATTAGCAGATAGTGCTGTATCCCATTAGCAGTCGCTCTTACAACAGTAAGAATTTTTCTGTCTGTTTAAGGCCTCTGGATAAAGCTGCCAATTGTTGAATGGAAAAAGCTCCAATGAAAATATTTAGTTTTGGCAGAGACAAGGCCACCTACGAGGCTTTCCATTTCCCTTTTTTCTCCTCGTTCTCCCTCTCGCAACCCCCTTGCAGCCATTAATTTACTAGCAGCAGCTGTGATTGTCTGAGATATGCAGAGAAGCATAAGACGACCATCCTATGCCTCATGCCAATGCTGTTAGTTCAGGAATATTATGGGATTATTTTTTAAGATGTTCCTCCTGTTGTATGCAAGGCTGGAATTGAAAAAAAGGAACTTAAGAGGATTTTCAAGTAGTGTGTTTGTTATTCATTTTGTTGTTGCCACAGCATGTGGGAGTTGTGTGCATTTAAGATATCAACTTAACTATGTTCCCCTCACTTCATTACTTGTGTTTGCCAGCTGATGGGATGCCAAGGTGAAGTAACTGAATCAAAGAAGATTTAAAGTAAATACCATTTAGAATACGGGGCAAACAGTGTAATACTAGTGAGATGGCTAAAGAAGGGGGAGAGGAGGGCAGGAAAAGGGGTATCATGTGCCTTTTTAATAGAGGGTGCCTCTCCAAAAGACTAATGAGAGGAGAAACCAGCTGTCCTGACAAAAATCATCTCAAATGTTGCCAGAGACTTCTGTTGTCATCAGTCCCTCCTTTCAAAGGACTGCTGCACTCAGGTTTTATTTGGCGATGCCTTTTACTGCGTTCTGAAAGGTGTTCCAATCATTAGTTATCCTTAGGAGGATAACTACAAATAAACTACTGCATTGTGCCGTAGATTGTTTTTGTCCCATTTGCACTGTTTCTTTACCAGCTAGGCCTTATCAGCGTACGCCCAACAGATTTTGCCTTTCATTTTCTCATTCTCAGATTTTTTCTTTACAGGTACCAAGAAGGTAAAGAGTTAAAACTAGACGCTTGGGGTATAAGCACTGGCTACATACTCTGTGCCCTACCTCCTTTTTTTGGAGAGCCCTACTGAGTTAGATCATGTGTTATTCACACGGTAGAGCTCTGCCCAAAGGGCAAGCATGTGACGTTACCTTCACTGTTTTCTAGTCGGGAAGGTAAAATCTACTATCACACACCTATCTAAAATTTCACTTGTCAAGGAGACTGACAGTGGTCAGTAGTTAATGTTTTAGAGAAAGTAATGGAACATCCTCTTCTTGAAAATAATGAAATAACTTGGGTCTTGAACATCTGATTTCTATCAGGAACTCACTACCTGCACTTAAGGCACCTCAAGGTTAGGATCACTTATTTTCAATCTTTTAAACAACAAAACAATATTTTATCTAGGGAACACACTAGTGTGGAGAATTCAGAAAAATTATCTCTCTATGCCTCTCTCTTCTCCATCCAGATTTTGGAAACGAGAATATTTATTAACAGTGGCAAGCTGGAAAAGATATGGCTCAGTGAAGGGGAAAAGTCATTGTTACTCCTTGTGAAAATCTTTTTCTAACAGCTTCAAAACTCATGGACCTGCCAAGACAGCCTTCATTTGAAAGGGAAGGAATGGGGGCTTCTCGTGTAAGATAAATGTCACGTAAAGCATGAAGAGCCAATGGCTGAGTTACCATGCAAAGGCCTGATTTCAAAACGACTTACTCGGCATCCTCCAAGCCTTGCTGCCTTCTGTGTAGCTGCCCATTTTAGCCTCAAAATGACATCAGGAAACAGAGACCTCTGACCCCCATTTTACAGGTAGCAGGTAGCCCGGAGGCTCAGAGCAGGGAGGAGATGGATGCAGATCTCCCAAGTGCTTAGCCGGTGTCTCCACCGCAAGCGATACCCCATCCCCAAGACCCCTTCGAGCAACACATGTCACCCGATAGTCCCAGCTGTCACCGTGCCAGCATGCCCGCTGGCTGTGCCCACGCAGCAGACTGCAACTGTGCCCACGGCACATGCCAGCGTACCTGCCTTTCTGCCGGCAAGGGTAATGACAGCGGGGAAAACGGGGGCAGCGAGGGCTTTGGCATATGTTAGGAATCAAACCACATAACCAGGATCCCCGGAGTGTTTGTATGTTGGTTGCTAGCAAATGTTAGAGCCCAGGCAGTAACAGAGGCACAGCTGCTGTCGCCCACACTACTTAGAGTAATGTAGGACATGATACAATCACACCTTTGCTCTTCTCTGAGGCTTTTGGTCATCGCTCTTGAGTCACAGCCCGGAGACACTGGGCAAGATGTTAGGAGACCTGACTGCACGTGGCTTCAGACAGGTCATTCCACTTCTGTGCCTCTATTTCTCAAGGTTTTATAGCCCCAATAATGATTCCTACATTATCATTGAATCTTTTTGTTCTCTGGTTTACAGTACAGCTTATAAGGATGCTGTGTACCACTCTCATGCGGTTTTACTTTCATAACCTCTATTGTTTACAAAGCCCCACTTAAAAGGCTCAAAATAAAAATTCTCTATTGATTTCTTTTCTTTTTCCATTTGGCGAACATTGATTTTTTTTCCTCGTGTTTTTAATGGAGCTTGAAATTAACATGAATCTGTTTGTTCAGATCCCTGTTTGAATTAGTGCAGTTTTAGTAATAAAGTTAGGTAGCTGTTACCTTGGAAACAGAGCTCTGTTTTAGCAAACACTTTAACAAACATCAGGGCCTACACAAACAGAAGTAGTAAAACTAAATTCCTCGATAAGACATTGGTGGATGTTGGTATCAGCCAGTACCTTCAGCCCAGAACACGCTGCCTGCCTGATGGCGATCGTACAAAAACTGCGTTAACTTGGGGGCTTTGGCTGTTTCACAATGTTCAAGTTTTTGCAAGTGCTTCTTTTTTCCCTTTTCATCGAGTAGTGCCATGTTGTCAGTCAGCATTAAGAATTCGCTGCTTTTCACTATCCCTTAATTGCCAAGCTAATCTGAACTGCTTGGCTTAGCTGTGTGATCCTGTAAAGGTGCAGGCATACTGTGTGTACCTCTGATTCCACAGCAGTATCATATCCAAGGTACCGGGCACGATTGTCACGGCAAGATGGCCACAGGGAGCTGACGATTAGTTGCAGGGATATACTGTGCTGCTTCAAACACACAGGTTTGAACAGTAACCCACATACTCAGAAATGTATTAGGCCTTATCTTCTGCAGAAGTGCAGGAGAGAGCCTCGAGACAAAAATACTGACATGTATGTGACAGTTCAGAGAGCGGTGGTACAAACAGAGGCAGAATATACCCCACAGCCAAAAGTGGAAAGCGGTTGTGCATCTACAACTTCACTGGACAGAACAAGAGGCAGAACAGACTGATACAGCGGTGTTAAGCTAGATCACCTGAAAATTGCTATTTATACTGGTAGATAAGGTTCATTTTTCTCAATTTCTTTATTTTCCAGTAACATCCAACCGGTGCACCAGGATAGGACCATTCCCCCTCTTTCTTCCCCCTGAAAGAGGAAGCATTTAACAAAGACCAAAAAACCTCCGGAACAGCAGAATTGTTTCAACACCTCCTTGAGAGGTATGATTCATGTATGCCTGACTTTCTTTGACCATGAGGCTAAAGGTGTCTCAGCCATGCTTGCTCAGATTCCGATTAAAAATAAATAAAATGCTGAAGGAGAGATGACATGCTGTTCTGCTGAGGTTTGTTGTTTTTATGATTGCTTCTGGCTTCCAATATCACCTTCAAAAAACAAAACTTGTAGCTTTGCAAAACACCGACTGGCTGGTTACTTACTTAGCTACACGTATCTTTTGTGGACAGGCAGCAAAACAATGAAGAGGGAAGGATAATGCTTAGTGTAACCTCAGCATTAACGCGTACAGCATAATAGATGAGTAGCCACCGCATTTGAAGAGCAGTTCATGAAGCAAAGTAGAAATGATGTGTGTGCAAGATATAATTACAGCAGTAATGTAATAACATTCCATGTTAGATTATTAGGGGTCTATTCTGCCCTTGACATGCCTACATAACTCCCATTAATGTTAATTGAGGTTATGCACGTGAATCAGCAGCTGAGCAAATCACTAAATTAATTACATGTAAAGTACCTGTTTCATTTTTTTAAATCCACTGATACGTTTGGCCAGTGCAAATGCTTATAGTCCAGGAACGAACTACCACAGGGTGGAGAAGAAGGGATGTGGAAAAGACTGCACGGATTTAAAAATCCCATTAAACAAAACTAAGTTTGGACAAATAGGTAAGGGATAGTGGGAATATTATTTCCTAGACAGGGCTTCCCGTACATTCTTCAGAAACCCCGGGGCTCTGTTTGAATAAGCTAGGAGAGACTCTTGCTCTTCTGTAGCACCTCCTGCAGAGGAGGTTATCTGGAGCTTTTGTAAACAAAGGTGTTAAATACTGGCTCTGCAGGCAAAGGCGGCACCTATTGTGAGTGCAGCCATAACAGCAACGACAGGCTTGGATAAGGCATACGGCTACTATTTTTTCTCCGCTTGGCAATGGCAACCCCCACTTTCTGCTCAGGAACGCTTTGATCAAGCAGATGTGATGACAAGGATCAGTGTGGTGACAAAGTCTTTGCATATGGTGGGAGAAGTTTGGGCTTGAAATTCAAAGCGTGTGTTTCACTGAAGGGTCTCATTCTGCAAACGCTTATCCTGGCGTTTGAAGGGTGGAGACTGATATACAAGAAACTGAATCAACCTTCTCTCACACTTTCTTTGTTTCATTTTTGGTTTAAGCACCAGGAGCTCTTGAGATTTCAGTACTCCTGAGCTGCTAAAACTGGGTGCAGAGAACAGAAAGTGCTTTCTGGAGAAAGGAGGGGGCAGTAAATACTCTCCATCATCTGGTGATTGCCTCCTTCTGATGCTATAATTAGAGCAGAGCTGGGTTGTCAGCCTTTTCCACAGCAGGAACCCCCCTGGAATCCCTTTCTCAGCTGGGCAGGATCTGGAAGGGATTCCCCCACCCGTTTAGCAACCTGAGAAGGCCCGGATGGTCACAAAACCCTGGCACCTGTTTGTGATCCCCCACTGGGAGGGGGGACAACTGCCCCACATTCAGACTTCCTGAAATAGAGCAATATCCATGATACGACCACCAGAGCCCCCCTCGCTATAAAGGATGGCTGAGCTTTTAAACCTTTATTTTGCATGGAGTAAACAGCCTCTCTGGTTTCATCTGGACCTCTCTAAAAGAGCAGCTTATGGAGTGGCTTTAGTTACAGCGAGCTCCACTGCCCCCACAGATAGTTCGTGGCCTGGCTCCTCATCTGTGCCTGGTGGCACTGGAGCACGTTAGACATGCTTAGCCATGTAAAGAGGCCTGGCTTCAAAGAGTTACGCTTACAAGGCTCACTGCCTGCCTGACTGGCAAAGGGGAACTTAAGTTTCACCTCCAGACAGTGTGGACACAGCTGCCGAAGTAAACTGAAGCTAACCCTGGTCAGCTGCGTGGCAGATGGGGTTGCCGATTTAATTATCAGTAGCATTACTTTCTGTAATTCTTAATAGATATTTATACCCATTTATTTGTAATAATTTTCACTTAGGGGTCCCTTGTCATCACTGGGGGTATAAAAAGGGCCAACTGGATGCATAAGCAAGGTGGCAGAGAAAGGAGAGAAGGCAAAATTGCAGCTTTGAGTGATAGCATCCCTGGCCTGCACTGGTTCAGTGGCAACGGCATAGCTATTCCCACAGGTCCTATCCTTCTCGAGGAATAACGAGCAGTGATGGCTCCGCTGCCTTGGCGTCTGGCTTACCGCTGTCTACTCCCTCACGGATGAAGACAGACAGCCTACACAGAAATTATGCTTCCCAGCGGCAGAGAAATGAAGGCAGAATAGAATAAAGGTGTCTAGAGACAGACCATGTTTCTTCCTCCCCTCTCCCTGCTCTTTGGCATGTGTCTCAATGTTGCCTTGGTGTAACCCCATCAGCGTGACCACAGCAGCCAACTGTGGGGCTGGGGAACCTTTGCTCAATGCCTCAAAATGCTCAAGAGAGATGGTGCTTAAAGAAATTGCTCTGCTGCAGCAAAGGAACCCCAGTGCAGGTGAGATGGTCTCCTTTACCTTCCTTGCACCCTGCACTGCATACGCTGCTGAGAAATTGGAAGTTGTCATGGAGAAAGGACTGGCCTCTGCCTCAGAAAGCTAAAAAGCTACCACTGAAAAAAGACGAGAGTACAGAGAATAGATATTCAGATGCCAAATAAGAATTCTGATGCTTAACTTCAGACATTCATGTTTAATAATATAGACTTATGTATTTGCTTGAGAAACAAAATGACTTGTTCGTCCCTTGGTTTTATTCAGTTAAGTCTACAGAGGTCTCTGAAAAGCGTTCAACGTTATGGGATTGGTAGTTTAAGAAGGAAAGGTGGTCCTTGTGGACATAGGACTGGCTTTCCACCTATGTCTAACATAAGTGTTTGGCTCAAAATCTCAGCTGCTGCCCACTTCTATTTAAAAATACAATTACAAAACAAAGAGAAAACAGCATGTGAAAATGCTCACCAGCAGGTTTCAAAATGTTTTTAAAAGGACAGCTATCTCGCTGTCCTCATTTCAGAAAGGAGGGGACTGGCACTCAGAGAAGACACTGTGAGTAGTCAGGCAGCCACCAAATGATAGATCCATTTAAATGAGCTCCTGTTCCAGATCGTATTGTGCAAATTTCATTACCTGATGCGTGCATGGATCCTATTCCCATAACAGGACAGATTCAGAGATATCAGAAAACCTAACTCACCTCCAGAATGACTTTTATGTCTCCAGCACATAGTGCCTTTCTAAGACACGGCCTGTGCATACAGGCTCAGTGTAAGTATACAAGGTCTAATGATTAAATACCCGTATATCAAACATCCAGTAGTTAGAAATTTTACTCTGCAATTCCACAAATATTGATTACTTTGACCTGAGTCTTCTGCACTTTATGACGTATTAGAAATCACACCTTACTATTAGGGCCTCTCCTTTTGCATTACAGATTGCGCTTCAGCCTAAATAGTCAACTCCAGTTTGTTTTGCTTAATAAAGTTCTGGGCACATCTGTGCGGGGAAAGAAGTCATAAATAACATGAACAGATGGCAGGTCAGGTGCTGCAAATAGAGCCAGCCAAATCAAAGAGAACTTGGAAGATTTAGACATTGACAATACTAAAGTTTTGGTGGTGGCACACAGTATTGAGCTCTGCCTCCCT
>NW_009218087.1:0-365 GCF_000690835.1 Fulmarus glacialis | reverse complement strand
GGGGCTGTTGCGGGCGCCTGCCACTAAAGCCCGTGGAGACTTTCCACATGACTAAGCTTCCACCTCTGTGTGTAACAATTGCAAGATACAGCCCATAACCAGGGCCCTATGTCACAAAGGAGAATCTTTTCCACTTTGTTTTTTCCTCATTGAATTTTAAGGCTGTCTTGCTAAGCCCTGTTTTTGGTCTTTTTTTTGGGTGCTCCACAGGCAGTCCCCCATCCTCCCACCTGCCCCTGACCAACGTGAGGGGCCTGACTCGGCGCTGCCCATCAATTAGGCCGCTAATCCTGGGTCGTGGAGGTCAGCGGCCAGAACAGCGTGCAAGCCCTGGCGTGCTTCGTCCTCGTCCCCATTCTCACGTT
>NW_009218086.1:427-910 GCF_000690835.1 Fulmarus glacialis | reverse complement strand
TAATCGGCTCAGGCGTGCAGCAGGCAATTGGCTCAGCCCCGGCCGGGTTGCACAGCCAGCAGCACCCACTGCCCCAGCACCCCCGGGACCATGTGCCCCCGACCCCGCTGCAGACACCCACAGCCCAGAGAGCTGCTCTAGACTGGGGACGAGGGTTTAGCCCCAGGCATGCCATTGCCTGGGGTAGCCTCGCTCCCAGCACGCCGCAGCAGGACCGCAGCCGGGGCGGTGGCAGCACTGCACGCAGCTTTTGGCACAGAGCGGTTTTTTGTCAACATCCCAGAGCCCCCTGGAACCAGCATCTTCCTGAAGCATTTCCAACAAGGCAAATTTTGCTGAACCTCCTCTCCCATCAGCTCTACCCAGGAGCTCAGTGTCACAGGGAGTCCCCATGTGCTGCCCAAGCCGCTGGAGCCCAGGCCGGGCGCGGCTGCCTTGCATCCCGCCAGATGAGCCCGGCGAGGAGGAGGGGGGGCCGGCGTG
>NW_009218086.1:0-289 GCF_000690835.1 Fulmarus glacialis | reverse complement strand
GCCACCTCTTTCACCCCTCCTGCCTCTCCCCATGGCCAGCTCCAGACCCACGGCATCTCCTGTGGCAGGAAGACATATCTGGGTGCCTCTGGCAGCATCCCTCACTCGCAGCACAAAGCAACACCCCAGGCAAACCTTGAACACGAGGCAGGTGGCAGGAGCAGCGAGAGGATGGGAGCCATCCATGGGCAAAACATCCGTGGGACAAGGGGTCCACCCACCCCTCCCCCCAGAGCCGGCTCCCATGCCAAGCCCCAGGAAGCGGGGCAGCTCCAGGAAACCCCATCCC
>NW_009218085.1:24365-27715 GCF_000690835.1 Fulmarus glacialis | reverse complement strand
ATTCTATGATTCTGTGATTCTATTCTAGGCCATTAGTGGTCTATAGGTGAACTAACCCAAGGTGCATAAACACAGATAAGCTTAAAACTCACAAGATGCAAAGTGCTCTCAAATTCACTGGGGAACAAACAAACAAACAAAACCCCACTGAACGAAACAGGAGAAAATATTTTTGCTAGCTTCTTTGTATTAAGATCAATGCTGCTGCTTTTAAGACCAACAGTGCTTTTATACCCAGTGGAGGGGTTTTTCAGTTCACGAGATTTGGCTGTATCCTTGTAAAATCCTGGCGTTAATGACTGACTCTGAGTCCATTTCACTGCAAAACAGCCTGGGTCCTGTGAGCCATGCAGAGCCCCAGAAGTTTACTGGTCCTTATCAGGTGCAGCTAACAAAACCACTGGGAAGATATCCCCCTCAAAATTAAATGGAGCCTGGCAAGGAGAGCAGGGCCCCCCCCACCCCAAAAAAAAAAAAAAAAAAAAAAAAAAAATCCGTGTACTCGCAGCCTTGAGCTGTGAAGCTGCCTACTAAGTGAAGAGCTCATGCAATTTAACTCCCTTCTTCCTGTGTTGCGGCACTCTTAATTTTGGGGTTCTTTGATCCACCTATTCATAGCTGTGAAGCGAGCAGAATTTAATCAGGCTCTGACAGGGGATGGTTGATTTTAATACCGGCCTCCAAAAAAGAGCTGTCAATCAAGGATGAGCTTTAATACCTTCAACTTGCAGCCCCTTTAAACTTCTGCTGCAGTTGAGCGGTGCTTGGTCGGCTGTGGAGGAGCCAGGCACTTACAAAAGGCGCCGGGGGCTCCTTGGGCACGCTCGGGGGGAGTGCCTGGGGGCTACTCCCCGCCCTCTGTACAGGAGCGGCGTGAAACATCTAATCAAGTTGACATTTCCTAGCCACATGAGAGGAGAGACTTCCTCTTTGAATAAGGAGCGGCTTTCGTAAGTGTGCATCCCGAAAGGCCTGCTGAGCTTTTGTGAGCCAGCAGGCAAGGCAGGTTTGGAGTCACTTGGATTAAACCTTTCCTTATTGTAGCTGGAGCGGGAACAGTGAGGACAAGGGTTACTTTCCATACCTAATTTTGAGTTATTTTAGCTGGGGGTGTTAGATAAAATAGTCAATGACTGGCAGGATGATAGAATAAGGTTTAATTTCAGATTTACTATCTGCCAACACATGCCATTCAATCAGATAAACACAGGATTTCAGCTGTCATCACAATATCTTATGCATACTTAAAAATAGAGCACTTTTCCCTCACACCAAGAAGGAATTGAACAGGTTTATATATAGGATGTATACAGTCAGGAGGCTAGAAATTTTGAAATAGTCTGCCGTTTCTAGAGAGATTCCCTATCTTTAAATTAAGGAATTATATTAGAAGTAGTAGAAATTCTCAGGATTGCAGAAGTTTTATCATTGTCAACTGCACGGAATAAAGGAAAGTAAAGGGGACACCTTGAGAAGTTGAACGATAGAAAATGAGGGAAACGTCTATAATATTTATAGCAGAGGATATGAGGCTATATGGAGAGCAAGATGACTCAGAACTTCTCTGCATGGGAATGTAATCCTTCCTCTGGTTTATAAGTTTCCATCCTTGCTCTTTTGTCTGTCCTGGTTCACATATTGGGCCTATCACTGTAATGCTTGAATATCTGCTTCGCTCGGGAGGCGGAGATAGAAGGTGATAATCCAGCATCACCCCAGCACTATCCTAAACCAATTTTCACAGTAAATGTAATTTAAGCACTCACTGTCTAAAGCTTCCCTCCTGAGAACGCACAACTTGACTTAGGTGGAAACTCTCATATAGGTAAAATGTGGCACCACTTGCCACCGGTGCTTTACATTATAAATTTGTGAGTACGCAGATGAGTATGGCTTTTTGGCTTGAGCACTTAACCAGGATTTGGGTTCTTTGTTATATCCCTTGTGAAGAGTAGCTGATGACACAGTCCAGCGTATTTTTAAGGTCTAGCCTGGTTTGTGTACGAGAGCTGCACTGAACAGCTTGTTTCTGTGAACATCGTATGAGCAGACAGCAACAGGCAGTTTTCTTGCTCACAAATCTGCCAATATGCTTCCCCGGCAAGCAGCGTCCGCCCAAGCTCTGCCCTGCTGCTTTCTCTCCTGCTCACAAGCCTCTTTCTTCCTTAACACCCACATAACCTGTACCTTCAGTCTTGTATTTCCTACCTAGTTTGCTCTTTCAGGTTGTGTAGTCAGCTTTGATTCAGAGATGTCCCTGTTCGCAACTACTTGCATTTTCCAGCATAACTGATTATTGCCTGCTCTCGTTCCATTCTGTATTCTACCAGGCTGCTCCAAAATGAGCTCTAAAATGACGTCCCCAGCTGCTCATTATACTGGTATCTTTGAAGCCAAGACATGTACTTTGCTTCGAAGAGCAGCTCTAGCAAAAGGACAGCATTTTCTACTGAAGATAAGGGAAAGAAGGCATTTTTTTGAGAGCGTTCCTCCCGCTGGTTTCCCTGCAGGGGGGAGGCTGGTGCTTTTTCTAGCATGTGCAAAGGCGCTCTTGAGGAGCTCTGCTACGACGGATCGGCTTATTGCCCATGGAGGCACGAGGACAGCATAATACCAGCCAAGATGCTGAATTTCCTATTGCTTGGGCTTCATCCCTTCCTGGTTAAGCTCTCATGCGCTTCAGAGAAAAACTTGATTATGGGGTTGCGGGTCCCTCAGCTCAGCCGTGGGAGGGTCTTTTTGACTTCCACAGCTCCCTCCTGGAGAGCTGGGTTTTGGCTGCGGAGGCGATTTGTGTTAGGCTATGCAAACAGATAAAACAAAGAAATAGTAAGGCTAGAGTGAAGTCCAGCGTGAGTGTTTTTCAATCCTAAAGGCTTTGGAATTCTGTTTGTTTTTTATTTTGTTTGGCTTTTTTTGTTGGTCTCTTTTAGAAAAGCCTTTCACATACAATGATCTCCCAAACGATTTATTTGAAAACATTGGTGGGTGGCGCATACATTATGGGCTGTGGTTTCATTGATATGCTCAGCCTCGCTAAGTAGATGGCATATTAAATGTTTTATTTACCCCATGTGCTACCTGTCATCTAATCAGCTTTTGGGTTTGCTGCATTCTGCTTGTATTATAGCAAGAGTAAGTGATTTCATGTAAATTAAAACCGCATGAAACCTTTTAAAGCCATTTTAAAATACTAAATGGTTTTGCAAATAGGTTTGTTGGACAAGGATTGGAAAAAGAGCTCTTTGCTTACCCATTTACTCTTTTGTATGCTTATTAGAAGCCCCCCATGTGACTCTTTGATCAAACATTGCATCCCAGTACTCATCTATAATGCCAAAAGTCATTTA
>NW_009218085.1:0-24334 GCF_000690835.1 Fulmarus glacialis | reverse complement strand
CAAGAGGGGTTGGCATAAACAGGAGGCAGTTAACAAAGAATACAGTTGTGAGCTGCGATTGCAAATGTTATTTTATAAATTACAACACAGATGCACAATAAAGTCAAAACATGCATCCCTATGATGTTTGCTTGCTTGCCTGGAGCATAAAAGCGTGTTGGCTTAAAAGTTTCTTTGCTTTTATTAACTATTATTGCCAATGTTTATGCTTGCGATCATTTAACTGTGAATAATTTTGTTTCTTACAGGTGGATCGTATCATCTTCTGCGTCTTTCTGGAGGTTGACTACAAAATTTTCAAGAAGAAAATGGGCGAGTTTTTCCCTCTAGGTAGGTATAGTAATCGAGTACCATCTGACTGTAAAAAATGATGCAGCAAAAAACCAACAGTTGGCGTCCTTTCTTCTTTCCCTGCCTAAGCCAAATATTAAAATGTGAACTTTCTTTAAAGATCAGCTGCACGTAGAGGCTCTGATCCTGGACAAATGCAGACATTTAGAATTTGTGGACCGGTAAAACTACTTGGGATACTGCTTTTGCAAAATCAAGGCCTGCTTTTATACGCTCAGTACAGCTAGTCTCTTCATTCTCTGCTGTATCCGTATCTCCTCCCGAAACCTGGTGCGTGGCACTGGCTGTCTTGACTCTGAGAAGAAAATGATTTGCACTAATGTATATAGCTCCTAGTGTATATTGCTTTTCCATGCACTTTGTACACGCTTTGCTCTTTCATTAACGATGCTGGTAGGGTTTCTCTGGGTCTGAAAAGATACCGCAGGGGTTAGAGCCCAACTGTGTCTGAATGAGAACTTTAAACTTGAGCTGTCCCTGTGCAGGAATGAGTGGGAGAAAGATGGCTCTCGCCGGAGCACTTGGGAAATGTTAGCCATTCATCTTACGTTTCACAGAGGAGGTTACTTTCTAGAATTTAAGAAAACCTGGTGGATAGTAAATTTGTTAATCCCCCTCCCCCCCCGTATGCCTCTGATTTATTTTTATCATACATCATTAGAAATCTATGTTCCATTTTTTTATCAACGCTAACCTTCTCCCGTTTTATTTTGTTTTCTATGACATCAGTCGTACTATATGTGACAAGATCCAGATTTTAGTATTTTGTTTTATCACCCTTTTCAGAAGTGGCAGTCACTTAAATACTCCCCACGCTGTCTGTCTGTCTGGTGGAAAGGGCCTTTTGAGTAATAGGAAGCAGAGCTTTGGTGTGTCGTGTGTCTCCATTAATTCTACAGGACCGTGTTGTCACAGTAGCCACAGTGGGTTTTTTCCTTTCGCTTTGGCTGGTAGTATGGAAATTGTGATGTTTCTGTCTCATCTCACTAGAACAAAGCTTTTTGTAGAGGACTTTGTAATCTGCAGTTTGCAATGATTGGCAGCTGAAACTTAAAGACCTATTGAATAATTCAGGTAGCATAGAATGGTGTCTAACCGCTTAATAATATTTTTGTCTGGAGCACATTGAACATGCATTTCAAAGACTTCATTCATGTCTAATCCATTCATTGTGTGATTTTATTTTTTTTGGCAGTGTACCCCAACGCATAGGATAAAGTGGCAGTACCCTGCCTACTGTTGCTGGCTCTGTCCCTGCCCTTCAGATTAAGCGAGAGTAGACTACAGTGTCAATTTGTCAACAAATTAGAGTATTAATACTCACCTTCATCGTTCAGGTCTTTGAAATCATGGATTGGATTAGAGCCTGGTATCGTTGTTATAAATGTAAAGCCCACTTGGGTTTGAAAGCCTGAGAGACAAGAAGATGATTCAGAGCTGAAGCATGGCAAGCCCAAAGGGGAAAAGAGAGGAAAATGGGAGGTTTATGTCTTTTTTGGGGTTTTCAAAACCTGACATTGTTGAACAGAGAACCTGTGTGGTTGGGTGTCATGTTACATAAAGACTTATAATTGCATTATGTCCCATTATATAGATGATCGGTTGTACCATAGTTTTAAAAGTATGTTTATTCTCACGCCTGGAAAGTTTTTACACTTTTTTTGCTTGAACTAAAACTGGGAATTTGATATGTGACCATAGAGAGGTGGTCATGGTGGGGACCCTCTAAGGCGCGGCAAATCCAGTGGTTTGCAGGTATGTGACTATGCAAAAGGTTGACCCGATGCTTACACAGACAGCTGTCCAGAGAAAGGTGTTTTAGTTCTCAGCAGCCACAATTTGGTATAGACTGCTGAAAGATCTTAGGACCCATTTTCATAGGCTCCCTGCTGCAATTTTCTCATAACTAATGATTCTGAATACCGGTTTTGATATGCCTTAATGATGCTGGTTTCCAGAAGGACCTGAGCACCTACTGGCTGGTGAGCTGGAGCTTTTAAAAGGCACCAGTTTAGCATCTAAAACTTTATCCCTGACTCAGTGAAGGATTTCCTGTGGTTAGGTCAGTAGTCAGTGATTCGGGAGATCTGATTTTAATGTCTTGTATCACCGCAGGCATTTGGTATGCCCTTATAGGAGTCGCTTAGATCTTCAACTTGTGAGGAGACAGGGAGATGCAGGAAAGATACATGCTACCCAAATGACTCTGCATTAGTGTCCCTGGAGAAATGATCAGTATCAGGGTCTCTCTCCTGGAGGAGTGCTGTAACGTTTAATATACAGTCTCAGGCTTTCTTTGCCGTCTTGAATTGGCACTTTTCCGCAGGATACCACCACTTCAACAGATGTCAACTGAAGTCAGCCCTATCCTAAATTGCCTATAACCTGCTGGTGAGAACATCAGCTGAAGGTCTGGATGGTGATCACCAGATGACCATCGTGTCTGCTGTTTGTTCCTTTTTTCTGGTCTCTGGTGAATTGCCATCTGCATTTAACATAGTAGACTGACGAGTTATCAGCAGACTCTCCTACTGTAGGGATATTCTGTCTCTCTGAAGGACCGGTTTCTTGCACAGAGGACTTAGTTAACATGGCTCTGTGTCAAGGAATTAGCAACTCTCTCTACCTTTGGCAATAAATTCCTGGTATTTAGACTGTGGAAGGAATTGCCAGAACTCTGGTGTTTTTGTTTTGTTTTTAAGTGAATCTATTAATATAGTGAAATGAAAGTCTTTAAGGATAGACTTGCCCTAAATTTAAATTGATAGGACACTATCTGAATGCTCACAGGAGAGAATAACACTGAGATATTACTTTAAGGTTAGAGGAAAAACATTGAGACATTTTTAAAGTGTGTCTTGCATTCAGAAACATTATGAAATATATCTACTTTAATAGACGTGTACAAAAATGCTTAGAAAGAAGAATATATTCATGGAGTTATATACATAAATAGTTATTACTTTAAACCCGGTGCATTAATAAATCCAAAAAGACATCCAAGTGCTTGAGCTAGTCAAGTGATAATGAAATGAAGCTAGAGTTACACCTCAGTGCATTAGAGTAAGTGGAATATAGATATAGGGAAATTGTTCCATTAGTTGAACATATCATTAGGCCTATTTTGCGAGGGGAATGCCAACGAAATTAGTCGAGTAATAGTACTGATATTAGGACAACTGCCAAGAGCCTTGTCATTTGCAAACTTTCAATATATAGGGGTAAGAGGCAGACTTCTAAGTCGCTTCATATCTTAGGAGTTTAGCAAAGCTGTTCCGTAACAGACCAGTTGTCACAGTCTCAGCATTTCTGATTTAATCTCAGTAATCAGTAGCCTGTACAGAACCCGAGCCAAAGCCAGCGTGCTCCAAGGGGGGCACCGCTTAATCTTTAACTCAGACTTAGAATCTCATCCTAGGGGTTGACCAGAAAAGCCCTGGTTTAGAAGGTAAACTGCGTCCTGGTCCACGCAGAATTTTCTGTTGAACCTCTGGGGTTTTGCTGGGAAGTTTCTGTATGTCCTGGTAGAAAAAGAGCAGGGGTAGAAGACTGTTTCTGTAGAACAACCAACCTTCTGTGCTTAAGATGGATCACTGTTTTAACGTATTAGGTGCAACATACAGCGATGTTGGTTTTTCTTTTTACCACTCGAGTCCTATCTCCTAGTGGAATGACATAGGCCAGCCATTCTCCCTTCAGCTGTGTTGGGAAATTCTCTCTGCTTAATCCGAGGGAATGTCTTGCTACATGTATTTCAGTCAAATAAAATACTCTTGCCTGCAGTTCTGGCTCAGATGTGTACTTCTAGCATCACTGGATTCATTGCTACTAGTGTTATGAGTGAGCTTTCCGGGAAAGGAGCTGATACTCGTACCATTTTTCTCTTGGAATTCATTGTTTCTTCTAACAGAATTCTACATGGAGCCTAGATACTAGGCATTACTTTTATTGTTAAATATATGTATTTGTAAGACTGCCCAGGAAATGCTATAAAAAAGTTCCCCCTGGAAAGCTAGATTTACCAACATTTACCTTACAGCGATACGTACTTCTAGGATGCTCTTCGTAGGAGGGAAGTTAAGAGTATTTGTAAACAGTTGCCAGCTGGAGGCAAAGATACCTTTTTTTCCTCCTGTATACTGTGTATATCTGGCTGCTTAATATGTCAGATAGATAATCTTGTAAGGACCTTTGGCAAATGCTTGTTTTTCATGGTGGCTGTTGTATATTATGAGGGGTTTATCTTAAATTGTAATGCTTAAAGTATTTCTAAATCTACCACCTGTTATCAGTGGATTGGAGAGGGGAATCATTTTTTCTGAAAATGTTCTTTAGAAAAAAATAAGTGTTATAAAGGGTACGTACTGTGAAGCTGCAGCATTCAAGGTTATATTACATTCTTACTACTTTAAACAGAGTAACAAAACTACTTCACTAAAGCATCGCTAAAATTGTTAGAGAGAGGACAGGTTTGCACTTTTATTAGGCCAATTGATAGACGGAAGATGCAAGCTTTTAGACTCCGTGTCCTTTCAGAGCTAATGAAAGGATGCTGAGCCCAAGAGCTTGTTCTTTTTTTCTTTTTTTGAGCCATATCAGTTGGCATTAGGAAAAAGAGACAGGAATTGCTTCATCTTGAAAAAACTTTCTCTCCCCTCTATTCCAGGTTATGCTATTTTAGTGCATTTTCTGCTTTTATCCTGGTTAATGAAAACACTGTCGCCCCTACCCAAAGCATATGGATAAAAGCTACTGTTTTACGTTAATCCTCTTGTTACTTCAGGAGGATACACAGCATCCTAGTTGTGCATAAATGTGCAAATATATTACAATTACAGAGGAAATTCATTGTTAAGAGATCTACCAGGCTTGGAATCAAATTGGAAACTGTCTAAAAGGCTGAATGAAGGGCTTTGTATTAAAAAGGCAGATCCCTGCACTAATACGTGAGTGAACTCTTAAGCAGAGATTGTAATTTCTGTACTGGTATTGAGAAGCATCGCCCTCTCCACTTAATATGGCAGACTTCACTGGGGCTGAAGCAGTCCTCGGTGTGAGCAAAGGAATCATAAGTTAGCCCTTAGTTAAGTAATCCTGTATCAAATGGGTAATTCGTTTGATAAATTTAACCTCTCTATTTGCATTTGCAGTGTTCATGAGCCGATTCGCTTCCTTAATTCATCACCTGAATGTATTCCACAAAATATTTTTCATGGGCTTTATTTTACTATGTGGACAGGTGCCAAGCGGTTTACTGGAAGTGCCCGGTATCCTTTATCTGAGATTTCACCGGGGTGGTGATTTGCCTCATGAGTCACGAGGCTCTAGTTTTTCTGACTGGTTCAGGCAGGCGTGCAAAGGCCACCGGGGCTTGGACCCCCCCTGGAAATGGACGTTAGGGAGTAAGATTTGGGGGAGTTTGAAATCCCTTTGGCCTTCTCCTCCTGACCAATAGGGGCCATCCTGAAGGTTTTGGTTGCAGCTACTTTTCCCATCTCCGTGCAGAGTTTTCAGGTTGTCATGTTCACAGCTGGTAACCACCCGTGTTTTCACAGGTTTGAACTAGAGGCAGTCAGACTGTTATCTCCCTTTCTTCACCGCTTTCCCTCACAAAGCTTTCAAGGCGCGGTGGGTGGGCTGGGTCGCTGCCGATGACATGGAGCCTAAACTTGTGTCCAGACACGTGCTGTGAGTACACGAACGTGTCTGGGGCTGAGCAGAAGCTGGGACAGAGCCGAAGTGACCGGTCACAGCAGCAGCAGATTAGGACGTGGTGTCACAGTCTTTGGCCTCTGCCCTGGTTGTGGGCAGGATCACCTGCAACCCAGGCCTGTTTGCTGGAAGGAGCGAAACGAGTGTCGCTTCCCTGACCCCACAGCTCTGATGGAGCTGCAATCCCTGCTGTTGTATTGGGACGCTCAGGGGACTCTCCGGTTTCTCTGGGTTGTGAAACTTTTGACTTGGCACTTGGAGATCCTGTTTGGTGAATGTGCAACGAGGTGGTGCATGACCATGCATCCCTTTCCTTTCCAGAGCTACGTATCAAGCCGTTGAGAGCGTACCAGGTTACCGCTCGGTATTTATGCATTCACAGCCATCTGGCCTGCTTTGGACTCCATGCCAGCATTTAATGTCCCCCCCAGATTTTCAATCTGGGGAGGGTTCTTGTGTTCAGGCAGAGATGAGTGAGGATTTTTTGGTGGGTGGAAGGCAGCAGTGGTGTTGGAGAAGCTGTGGCACACTGACAATTTCACATGGGTGTGAAATGCTCTCTGCACCCCTTTGAGCTGTCTTTATATTGGAGGGTGTCATCCTCACATGGCTTCTGCAAGACTCCTCGCTGAAGGACTTAATTCAAAACAGTTGGGGAGAAGCACAGCCCCGCTGTTTCCCATGATGGTTCCTTGTCCCTCAGTGGCGGAGGCTTCAGAGGAAGCACTACCCATATGGGGGACCTGCAGGAGCCTGTGCACCAGAATAGGATGCTGGCTTTGCTTTAGTTCTCTCTCACAGCACCTACAGATCCTGGTAAAGTACACTCCAATGTAAATAGGATGCTGTAAAAATTGTTCTCAATCCAAAAGTTTAATATAGCTGTAATGCTTAAAATACCTGTCCATTTCAAAATGTGTCTGAAACAACTTCATAAAATCTCAAGCTAACTAAACGCTAAAGGTGTTCATAAAACTGTGAAGCAAAATTTTTCTATGGCTTTTTGTCTTCCTTTGTCGTGGCAATGACTATGCCAGTCCTACCACTCATTGGGGTTGTCTGTCTTAGCCCCTTTTGCCAGTGTCTCAATGTAGTGCAGGAGGATGAACAAGAAGCAGCTCGGGAGCGGTGCTTGGGAGGCAGAGTATGTAATTGGTGGCTTAGATACTACTTTCAACACCTTAAGAGATACGCAGACCAAGAGGGGGTTCCTAGCACCTTCTAACATGGCGGTGGGTTTCCAGTACCTAATAAAAAGTTAGTGGGCAGTTTCCTGCTTCAGTTTGAATCGTAATAAAACTTCCTGGTATGATCCCTTTTGAATTATTTCCTGGCTGACTGCTGACAGAGCATTGCTCTAGACTTTGGCTGTGTGTTTCAAGTATTGGTCACCTCAAAATTTGGGCTTGGATCCTCTGGTTGTACATGGTGTGACAGAGGCTTGTGATTATTGTCTGCTATATGGTCTGGAAAATTGTTTGCCTCCTCATTCCTGATAGCAGCAATGGCACTGCTTGGAGCAGGGTACGGACAGACAATGGGATGATAATCTATGAAAGTGCTGTTGTCAGGAGCTTTTGCTTTGCTAAGCGGAGCTTCCTTTTCTTTGCTCCAGTAGCACCTTGTAGACATTTTCCTTGTCTCCTTTTGCGAGACCGACGGTGGAGCCTGCAGTCAATCCAGAAGTCAGGGGAAATGGCTGTTTCTATATGTTTGTCCGCTCACTCCAAATCCCCGAGCTCTCCAGCTCCTGGGAGACACCTGGATAAGGGCTGCGTTGAAACAGCAAAGTGGCAGGCGATGAGGATGCCCTTGAAGGCACCGGGGTCATGCAGTTGCAAGGACCAGGCTGCTGCGTGTGTTAACAGAGTGGGAGAGCACAGGGAAGATGGTTGCAAAAGGTGAATATGGAGCAATTATTTACCATCTCTTGTAACACAAGAAGTGCAAGGTGTCCCAGGAAATGATGAGTCAGGATGAAAACAAGCAAAAGGAAGTAGTTTTTCATCCGACACATAGTTAGGAGTATGAGAATGCTTGCTATGAGGTGCCACAGAGCCTGGAGGACTTAAATATAGTTAAAAGGAGGAATAGCTCGACCAACAGAGGACTGGTCCAACAGTGGCTATTAATCACCACGGTCGGTGTGTAACCTTAGGCTCGGGGAGGCGCTGGTAGGGGGAGGGAGATGTATTGCTGTTCTGTTCTGCGCTCAGTCCTTCGCACACAGATGCCTGGCACCAGAAGGTGAACAAACAGAAGCTTTTTCTGTATGATACCTTACGTGAATACATCTTTGATCAGGGATCTTTTCTTCCTGCTGTGTTGCATATTGTGGCATCCCATGTAAAGCGTTCCAAATGCATTTTATGTCATGCTCAAAAATAACCTGTCCTCTCTGGTGACTGACACTGAGTCACTTCACGTGCTGGAGTGCTGCTAATGGCAAAGGATGCAGTTAAATTTGCGTTTGTCTCATTTGATTGCCTCTGCCTTAGGTTACTGATGAGATTTTGTTAGAAGCTTGTATTTAGAAATGTGTCGCCACATGCAAAACATACCATTTTGTGTGTGCCTACTATATTAGCATACATGTGGGTGAGAAATCCACTTTAGCACTTGTGTAAACAAAACTCAGTTGCTTTCAGTATTTTAGGGCAGGGAGGAAATAAGGAAGTTTTGCAATAGGTTCTTTTTTTAAAAACCCATGTGTGTTTTCCCAAGGAGCGCCTCATTCCTTTTGTGTAAGGTAGAAGCATCTGGGAAATAGAAATCCAAATCTGATCCTGGCTGTGAGCACCATTTCCTGCACTGGAACAATGTTGTCCGGTTCACTCGCAGTGGGAACGGCAGCTACTGCGTAGCCTTTATATGCAGCTGAGGCTCATAGGGGTATATGTATTTTACAGCAGATCAAGTGATACGGTACATAAAAGGAAGCATCTATGTGGTGACAAAAATAACAGTGCCTAACTTCTTAGGAGGTTGGTACTAAGGATTTCTATTTGATATGGCTTCAAAAGCTACAAACACATTTTACATTCAGTGAGACTCCGGTGTTGCGGGACTGGTGTAACTAAGCAACACGGGAAGAAAAACTGCACCACTGCTGCAGTAAGGCCAGGATGTACGGAGTGTATCAGTGGATGTTTCTTTATAACCAGACTAAAAAATTTGATTAAACTTCGTTGGTGTCGGGTGGAAGTTTATATAGTGCCTCTTGCTCTGTATGCAGGATTGGCTGATAAAAGGATACAAATGTTCAGAACCGAAAGAAGCCCTATTTCTTCTTCCAAAGTAGAAGAATGTGCTTTTTTCGTTAAGGATCTTTTTGTTTTATGTTTTTCTTTTTTTCTTCTTCCTCTTATGAGCACTGAGGATGAGGGAAAGCTTTATGGAAAATGTAATTTTTTACAAGTAGATGTGAAAAGAGTCAGGCCAGGGTTTAGTTGATCTCATCTGGCAGAGATTTCCAAATCTGTTTTTCCTCAAAGAAAACCTTCCCTTTTACTGTGCTATTGGTCAGTCTGTTGTATTATCCCAGTGGGGGGCTGAGTTGGAGGGATCAGAACAACCCAAAATGCTCGTGAGCTCCTAGGTTGTTGCGAACCTCATGTGTATGTTTGGGCTTCATCAAACCCTAGGGTGTTGTTGTGTGGTCTACTGTGCTACAGAAACCTCACGTCTTTTAGGCTGCGGTGGACATAGAGCCTGTACATTATTGTGAAGCTCCTGTTGGGTAGCAGCAGGGGTCATAAGCAATCAAAAAGTGATTTTTAAATTACTAAGGATTGAAAATAGATGTGAGACACGTGATTAGAAAGCTCCCTAAGGGTGTTAAGATGATCACATAGATAGGCAGGTGAAGCTTTGGGACAAAGTTTCTGAAAGACAAGTGGGGTGGAGAGAAATATGGAGAGTGAGAACCCAGTTGGTCTTTCCGGCTGCTGGAAAGCTGACATTATCATGATTTAGACAGTTTGCATCAGGCGGGTACCCTGGCCCACACTGCTGCCCACTCCAAGAACGGACAGGAGAAGCTTTTCCTTTGAGCGTGCCCCAAAATGGGATCCATTTTCCTCAACGTTGCGAGACACTTGTGCCACACATCCTCTGTTATTGTAGTGGAAACCGTGCAGGCAAATCTTGAAGTACCTGCTAGGCAAATGCTTGAGAGCAGGAGATTTTTCAGCTGGACCACTGTTGTTGTATAGCCAAAAAGCTCAACGGGATGGCTGCAGCTGTCAGTGCTAAAAGGTTTTATGGGGGCTTTTTGAATTTTTGTGATCATACTGCATCAGCAGTACGGTCACCATCTTCAACCTCCTGTACAGCTCTGCCCGTCTCATTGCTGTGTTTGGCAATGCGCGTATATACAGGCTGCAGAGGGGACTTTGGTCCAGCCCCACAGTGCCCTGCCAGCCCCTCCCGTGGTTATGTTCGGTACACGGAGCTGCACTTGCAAGAAGGAGCAGACTGAGACACGTGGGTTGGCTGGAAATAAAGAAACGTCTGGAAATGAGGAAATAGCAGAAAGTGCTGAGAAAAGGAACAAATCCTGAAGGATGAGACAGGGCAGCATGGGAAAGGTTAGAGGAAGGCAGGGAGGAGCTAGCAGCATGCAGCGCCGTTGGGGGAGCGCAGCAGCCCTTGTTGCAGGCCCTGAATGCAGATGAACCAGCAGCCTCCTGCAGCAGGGAGCTGGCTCTCGTGTAAGAGCTCTTCAGTGCATGCACGGTTAAAAATAAAAGGTGTTTGTATAGCGTTGACTCTCCGCGTGCCACCATGAAGAAGAATGCAAATAGAAGCGTGAGCAACAAGGAGGAGGCGGTTTAATGGCTTTGGGGATTAGCAGCGGTATTTAGAGCCTTTCACCTCTCTGTTCCTAACATAAATCTTAACACAGATTGATGGTTTTAGCCATCTGGCTTGTGTTTGCTTGTATGCAACGACTAGTGAGACAGAGAAAGAACCTGACCAGCAAAGCGAAAGGGAAAAAAAAGTGTATGATAGAAGAAGGCGTCATCTTCTCCAGTGTCAGTAAGAGCAGGTATGGTGCAATTATCCTGTTTCACAGAGCTCGGCAGGTTACAAGGGAGAGGGGAATGAAAGAGTAACAGGCATCACTTGGTACATGACTCTACCAGGAAGCGTGTGACTTATACAAATGTGTATGTTCTGAGCAACTTGCTCCCAAATGTAAAGCTCTGTGATCTTTAGAGATATAGTTACCCCAGAAAGCATAAGTTAGAGGGCGAGTTTCAATCATAGGCTGACTCTGAACTGTAAATTATTTTATACTTGACTGGAAACTGTTCTCCCATACATCACCCATCTAATACTTTGATATTATATACTATAGCCCAACTTAGAAGCTGGGAAATTTTGCGCTCTCAACCATATGACACATTTTGGATTAGATGGCTTCCTTGTATCCTAAGCCTTCTAAATACTGATGCGAGTTTTCTTGGGGGTGGGCTGATCCTCGCAGGGAGTCGCTGTCAGTTTTCCTCTCACTCCACGCTGCAAGGTCTGTCGTTCCTTTTCCAGCAAGGTCATCTTGGTAGAGCTTCCCAAAATCCAGGGCTTTACTGGGGAAGCCATGTGAATTGTTGCTGTTCTGCGTAACCAAGAGTGGGTACCTGCGTGCACACACTATAGCATTTTTCCTAGTCAATTATTTTTCAACAGCTCTTGAGTAAGGGTGAGGCTTACAGAGGACCTCACCTCTGGCCTTTCAAATGGGGAAGTTTGGGCAAGAAATATTGACAATAGGTCTTTAAGGACTTTACTGGTGTCAAAAGATTCACTCTTGGGTTCTTCTGTGGTTTTACTCAATTTTGCTTTGGGATTGACTGTCTGTGGTGCATATTTCAAACCAAAGCAAACCTTTAGAAGGCTTCCTTTAGATAGCGTAAAAAAAATGTGTGGGTGGAATCCTTTTAAAAAAAAAAAAACCCAACAACAAAAAAAAACCCCAAAACCAACAACAACAACAAAAAAACCAACAAAAACTACAAATCTAGTTTATAGCAATCTTGGCACTGATTTTGTTTATATTAGGCATGTAGGGCTTCAGAAAAAATATTTTTACTTGGTTTTACTTCTTCAGAACCAGTAACCAAGAAACTGCCTGTAATATCATTCTTTTGGGGGGAAGGTGAATGAATTTTGGATATAGATTTCTAAAACACTGGTTTTTATCTCAAATAATTGGTTTTGGCATAAAGCTCTGACAACTAAACATGGTGTTTATCACTTCAGCCGGCCACACCAAGGTCAGTGAAAGAGACCGCTTTATATTTGACAGGGAAGCACTTCCACCAGATGTATTAATAGTGTGAGAGTAAGAATTATAGAAACATGAAGTGACTAAGGAGTGCTGTGTGCCAAAATGAAACTCAGATTCAGACCCAGATTGGGGTAGAATTTTCAAAGGCACCACATTGACCTAGAGATCGGGTCACCGAGCGGTTGGGAGCCCAACTCCCATTTTCAGAAATTACGTAAGGACTTTACTGCCTTTCAGCGAGACTTAGGTTCCTTTTCCCAGAAAAAAACAGCCTTTAACTCACAATTAATTCACAAAAGCAGTCTTTGCCTCTTCATAATTATATTGCATAATGACTTCACTACTTTTTAATAACATCAGATTTCTTGTCTGTGTCCATTATCACCAGCTTAGAAGCTATTCTGTTGCTTTGGGAATTTCGTATTCCAAGTCACTTACAGAACTATAATTAAGAACTTCCGCAGAAGACCAGGTGATATATGTATGTTAAGATATTATATTCCGCTGATTTAGTGTCAAGTCTTATATTAATTTGAAATTTTATCATGCTGGTTTCATTATAAACGCTTCCATGGAAAGAACATGTTATTGGAAACTGAATAATTAATAATCTCTATGTTAACCAAATGTTTCCTGAGTGGTTTGTTGAAAATGTCAGGACTCCAGTTGAAAATCCTGGCTCTGTTGAAGTCAGTGGTAGAACTCCCATTGGCTTAACAGGATTTTTCATTTTTTTATCTCAAAAAATAGTTGTCAAAGCACCTTAAAGTTTCTGTGTACAAACTTATATTTGTACAGTAGGGGTCCGTCATTCCTTTTCCAGCAAGGTCATCTTGGTAGAGCTTCCCAAAATCCAAGGCTTTAATGGGGAAGATCTCAAATTTTTTGATCTCCAAAAAAGTTGTTTGCAGAATAAAGAGAAAGGAAGTAAAATGTGCAGTGACTTTTCAGTCCTGATCCTTTGGGCTGGTCTAAAGCATACTCAAGAGAAGTGTAACCTTCTGTCGTTTAGTGGCTTCTGAAAGTCCTGCCCTCCAGACCGTGTCTGAATGAGATCGAAGGGGGAGAAGAATGGATACAGATCCATCTACTGTAGATGCATAAGCATCCATGAAAATTCTCATGCTCGTGATTCTAATGCTTATAGCAAACATAATTCTCGGTGGGGGCCTCTGTTATTAACCAGCTGTTCTGCTGTCATGCTACTTAAAACAAAGTTTCGGGCTCCAAGTCTTGAGGAAAGCCGAGCTTAATCCTCATAGCGTGTGTCACACATTTGGATCTCAGTGGAGTTTATAGTGTAAATTAGGACCTAAATACTACTGTTAGTGTCCATTACCATTGATCATAATATTGCAAAACTCCTTTGGGTTCAAATGGTGGTCATAATATGCACATACACAAGTTTGAAAGATGTTAAGCTTTAGACAGAAATTTTAGGCTTGCTACAGAATTTGCATGTGCCCAAATCCATTTAAAAGGGTATAAATGGAGTCTACATGAATTAGGAACATAGTTGACATAAACTTCTGTGGTCAGTGAGCTCTCCATTAGGTGATAAAGGCTCTGGAACACTGAATTACCTAGACGTTAACTAAGGCTAATAATTTTTTTTTTCCCTCATCAAAACAACTTGCAGTAAGAAATTCCTTTGTTACCAAAATGCAACTTTTTGCAAAAGTAATCTGCTTTCTTCATATATCATCTTAATAATTACAAGTGTTCAATCCTTGGTTAGCCCAAGTTTGGTCTTAAACCAAAGTCCTGTCTGGCAAACTTAAAGTAACTTCTTTATGTGGTATGATTTCTGGATAACTAGTTCTCTTCTTAACATAGCCAGCTGTTCCCAGGAAACAAAGCAAACTGAAACTTGACAAGTAAACCAAACACTCTGCTAGAAAAGAGAATGCAATTTCATTTTATACAAGTAATAATTTTCAGAGTTCTGTAAATTACAAAGAATTTTATTCCCTGCATTTCCTATATCTGGTAGTAACAGTCTAGTTTCAAAACCTTCTTTTCCCCTCCACCTCCAGATCTCGCTGCAAAATGTTAAACAGGAGGAGGCAAACTAAGATATGGGCAACTTGAAACATGGAATATTTCATTTTAGATGTTTCCTGGTATTCTTATTAATCATTTTCTTTCTTTTTTTTTTTGACAGATGATGCTAATGAAGAAGGGGCTGATCTGAGTGAAGAGACAGGTGAGTAAACAGTATTTTATGCTAAAATATCTCACTTCTCTGAAGCATCAACGAAACTGAAAGAATTCTTGAAACTATTTGCCTTGGTTGTGATAAGCAGTGCCAATCATTTATTGCCAGTGTTACGAGAGTCTTCTCTGGTTTTTACAGTAACATAGGGTAGACCATCCCTGATAATAAATAGTACATGGTAAGAATGGCTGAGACTACCTTTTTAATGTCATCATCTGTTATGAGCCTCTGGGTGATACTCAGTTGCTTTTTATTAATAACTAGTTTGAACATGAATGGGAAATAATTAAAATTCTGCAGTCTCTTTGTCTATAGAAAGGTGTGACTACAGCAATGCTCGAGTCATTTGCAATTCTGATTGGTGGCCATGGTTTGTTTGCAATGAAAACGGTAGCAAAACTCTCCTGCAGACTCTTAAATATGTTGAACTTGATTGGACAGTATTTCAGAGGATTTTTTTCCTGGTCCTCCTAGTTTGCTGTTTAAAACAAGTGTCAACGTTTAGGGTTTGTGGATGTGGATAGACTTGAAATGGAAATGATGGATAGGTATAAAGGAAAGAAAGGCCTGAGGAACAAGAAAAGGAGAGGACAGAGGATTGGATCTCTCCCATAAGGACATAAGCTTCCAGTCAGAAGACTTCTGCTAGTAGAGAGCTTCATCCACTTAATCTTCTTGACCAGGCTTTTTGTAACAGGCTTCCACCACAGCGCCCTGTGTTACTTTCCCTGCTGACCTTCACCTAGAGGTTCTCCTGTTCTATAAGAGACTTCTGTGCAGTGAAGGACCTCCTTTTATAGACAGCGTAGCTCCCCCTACTCTTCTTCTCAGCCTCTCCTTCCTAACCAGCTAGTACCCATCTGTGACAGTGCAGCAGGCATGTGCACTGTCCCCCCAGGTCTCTGTGACCCTGATCCCATCATAGCCCCGTGACTGTGCAGGAGCTTCCAGTTCTTCTCTTTATGAAAAGATACGGGATCAGAAAGGAGAGCCGCATAGAGAAAGGCAGAGATGTACCAGCCAGAAAACAGAGGTAAAAGCTTTTGAAGCAGTATGTTGGCTGCTTAAATTGGCAAGACTCTCCTAAAGACAAATGGATTATGATGATATATGCAACCAGTTAATTAGCTTAGAAATTAGAAATACTTGAAGAATGGTGTATATGCATAGATGTGAAAACATATGGATATAAACATATAGATATGTGTTGCACTGATGGATTAGCACATTCTTTTATGGCTGTTCTGGCCTGTTGATTTTATTACATATAATTATAATTACTTTTTGGTGTCAAGATTACTGGATAGGAACTTCTAGAAATTTTAAGTGTGATTGATATAGTTGTACATACATACATAAAAGTAGAAAAATAAAGACTGTCATTATACAACAAACATTTGCCAAAGATTACCCTACAGTTGAATTTGCAGTATTCATCTAACATTTCCAATTTCATTTTTTACAGTTATTGTGGCATGTATACTTTTATAAGCCCAATTATTTTGCTTTTTTTTGTCTTGTTGCTTCTATGGAGATTATGCAAATTACATTGATTTTTTTTAGCATTTTTGTTGTTTTTTAAAGCATTTTAAATTAGAATTAAAAGGAAGTACATTTCCACTTAATAGCCAGTCTCTTCTTTCTCGCCTTGTATCCTTCACAGCTTCATTAATTTGGGTGAAGCTGCATAGCTGCTCTGGGAAATTATTACTGAATTAAGTCATTTGAGGAAGATATTTCCCTACCTGTCTGTTTCTTTGTGCATATGAGATAGATGAGACCATAGCTTCCCTCAGAGGTTTACCTGTAGGGTGCTATGAGCTTCAACAGCACGTACTTGGTTCGTTCTTTATCACTTGGAGATACTTGGGAATCAGTGCATCGATTGTCAGCAATCAATACCTACATGGCTAAAGAGAAGTCTCTTTTGTATATCTGCTCCAGTAGAGGGGCAGATATACAAAAGTTATGCCCTTCGGACCTATTTGTGTATGGACTTTTTAATGATTGTAGGATGTGTTTGCGGGAACAATAAATACATACATAGTTTCTGCATTGAGGGGAGTTTTCATTTTCATACTCATTTTTATCAGTTTGAAGGATACCTGCTTTTTACTGTTCTAAGGGAAAAATAGAGTAGCAACTTCTAGTCACCACTTCAAGATATTAATTGAATAATCATTCTTCGTTCCACTTGACTTCATGGGTCATGACTCCAGCAGATGGAGTCAGCAGTTGGCACCGATATTGATGACCCTGGTTTTTTTGAGCTGTCCATATCCAATCTGCTTTGGAGTTATTTCTCCAATTCCTGTGCTTAACTGGGGTGGGGTGGAGGGGGGTGGGAAGGAAAAAAGAAATGTTGGATTCCTGGAGCGCACATGTTGCAGACTACACACATGTGTAGGACCTTTGGCAGAGATTCAAATATTCTAAATTTCACCTATATTTCTGTGCCTCCAACTTCCTACTGGCAAGGTGTTTCTGAGGGCCAATATTGAACCAAGAGAAAACACGAAGTACAGGGACACAAATGAGATGGAGACTCATTGTATGTGTACCAATTTCCGATTGAAGAATGTAGCAGAATGAGGTGGAGGTTACAAAATCGGTCCTAGTTTAAACCTAGTGGCAAGAATTAGAGGAAGAAAAACCTGATCCTGGTCTGGTGTTAGCTGAAGTCGGTGGGAATATGTCCATTGACTTCAGTGCACACCAGATTAGGCCTTGGAAACAGCTAGAGAATTAGTTGGGAGTAAGGAATAACAGATGACCAAATGTGTGTATTATGAGTGATGGATACATTATAAAAGTAATCTGTCTTGTATTTCTACCACCCTGAAGTGCAAATATCTCATGACATGCAGAAAGGCCTTTCTTTCTATGATTTATCTTCAAAATAAATAAGGGAATATCTTAATTACATCTGCCAGATAATCTCCATTAATATCTACGTTAATAGTATAAAATCAACAAGCATGAATGATCATTTTAGCGAGTTAATCACATAATGTCACCACGTATATTGGATGTACTAGAATAAGAAAAACATTTAAGAATAAAAATAACGTAGTATTAAATATACACACTCAAGACCACTCTTTTAATGACATTTGGCTCACCGGATTTTAACCTATCAGTTTGTTATTCTGGATGCTGTATCTTGTAGCAGCTGCTGACTTAACGGCACCATTTAATTCAAAGCACTTTGGTGTCATCATATGTCATACAGTTTGCTGTTAGAATGGCTTGAGTCAAAGGGCAGATATAGTAATAGTGGGTACGGACCTGTGCAGTTTTACATCTCAGCTTTCCTTTATGAATGATTTCCTATGTAAGCAAAGAGAAGGACCAGATGACCTAATAGTCTTGTCCACCTTTAACTTCAGTGATTTAACACTGCAGAGTCATGATGCTTAATGTTTTAAGCTCCATTAAAGGAAGATTATTCTAAACTTTAACTTCTGAAGGACTTTGCTTTTATACCCATAGATTCACATATCCATGCACAGAAGCGTGCAAAATAAGCCCTAATACTGCCATAATTGTGTGCACGATTGCAGTGATTGCATGTGGAAATTATAGAAGCATGTGCTATTATGGGAAGCACAGTCCAGATTCCTACACAATAGTGCCGCATTATTATGCACTGACATAATTTAATTCTCTTACCATTCAAAAAAAAAAACAACAAAAAAACCACCACACAGAAGAAGAGTTTCAGTTCTGAATCTATATTCGCCCTCAGCCTGTTCAGCTTCACTCTCCAGCAGGTACCAAAACCTTTTGACCTCACCTGTGTGAATGTTGCCACACTACTGTCTCTCATTTCCCATCTAATAGTTGTTTGTAATAAATGCCCTGCTGGTTATCCCGTTTCTATCCTGAGCATCCTAATTAACCGCCTATTCATTACTTCAGAAGCCACAGCCAGCTCGGATGGCAGGACAAAGGATCTCGTTCACACTAACAAGGGAAGCCCTATTGTAAACAATGCTGTATAAATACAGATTTTCTGTGTACGTTCCACTGTGTGCACACTCTTGTACTTGGAGGCTTTTTTTTGGAGAGAGACTTTCTCTCTTTTTCTGAGGTGGAAATAGCAATCACTTGTAACCAGAGAGATTTGGAAGGGATTTTGGGAATAGCTTACTTGGAAGACACACTGTGAGATTTAAGTGGCTTGTTGACCCTCTGAATTAGCCTATAAAGAAGAATCATTTCTCCCAGTGTGTTAGAGCTCAGAAACCTTTTTGCACAGATGATCACGATTAGAAAAGCTTTTAATATGATCAGTTCAGACACCTGTCCAGGTGTGCTGTTTTTAAACAGAAATTCACAGGCAAAAAGTAATACTTGGCTAACTGTTCTGAAAGACATACATACTGTTGGAGAGCAGAAAGGGTTAAGAGTTGTATTTTGACCATAATAAAAAGATATTATTTTGAAGCCTGCACGAATCCTTTTCTGTCTCTGGAATGAGGGAAATCTGCTAAAAAGCAGTGAAATTGTGATTGAAATCTTATTCTCTTGGGACAGTGCCTCTACATCCTTTTGTGAGCATTTTAAGGTTCTTTATAGAGTGCAAAAAGATCATTTCTTTTGAGATAGTAACAGTTCTGACTTCTCTGAATGTAAGCCTCCTCCCTCTCCGTCTTTGTGCTGTCAATTAAGATGTTGGTTATATTATGTAATGTATTCAGATACTCCTGAAAGACCTGGCTGGACATTTGCACTTAAACTTGATTGACATTTGACTTGTGGGACTGGAGGAAGCCTCACAGATGGGTTAGATGATAAAATTCATCACTAGAGGGGTGAGTGTTGATTGAAACACTCCTATTGATTCGATTCCCTGATGTGAATCATTGTCAATCAAAAAAGGGAATGTAGCAGGTAGTTCAGAGTGGCATTAGAACCAAAGAAGCCATACATCAATACGGTCCACTATAAATATTCAAGTTATTTTTTTAAAGAATGGGAGAGTGTTGGCAGGAATCAATCTTTAAAAGCCTGGTTATTTTCAGGATCCCTCTTTTGTATTGAAGTTCTTGTTGAACTCTATCACCATTGCTCCTGAGTGACCCCTTTAAAGGGTTGACAAAATGTGTCTTTATTTGGCGGTTTTTGCCTTTATTTTTCCCCACGGTATTTCTTGTGGTTACTCCTACATTTTCACCACTCCAGAAATAAATTCATTTTAGCACTTGAAAACTCTTGTTTTCCTCAAAATATTGTATTTGAATTTCAAATTCAGATGAGCAAATGTGATGACATGACACGTGACATGTCCTATGTTGAGTGCGGTCGGGAAAGGTCTACCTCCTGATACCAAGCCAAACCTCAAAGCATGTTCTGCTTTGCAGTAACTTGCTTTATTTACTGATCGCTAAGGGCCCTTCATGCTCTGAACTGTATGGAATTCTATAATGAAACAAATTCCATTCTAGAAGAGATTTTTAAGAACAATATTCAGTTTGGCTTTTTTGGGTAATGCTCATTCCTTAAAATTAAGCAAGTGAGATGGAATGTAATTACTCACATACAGATCTCCATTTTGGAACTTTTGTTGACATTTTGAGCTATTGCTTCACGTAAATTCCTGCCAGCTTCCCGATCTGTGGCTCTTCTTTTTGGACATAAGTACAGTAGAATAACCAGTGTCCCAGGAGGGCAGACGGAGAACGTTTCTGAGTTTCCTGGGCTCCATGCAAAGCCAAGGATTCACTCCCTTTTTGTCTCTTGAACGAACACAGTATTCCGCTTGACCCTGCAAGTTCCCTTTCCACATTCTCGCTTACTTCTTTCACGCTTCCCGTTTGGAAACTGTTAGCATTTTGGTTCTAGATATATGTAGTTGTGGAAGGGTAGGAAATAAAAGGATAGTATCTAGAGCTCTTAGCAGAGCCGAGTTCTTTATGAGAACTGGGCATCTGATTGCCGAGAACTGTTTAAAAATCCAGCGACATACAGAGTAGATGATTGTGTAGGGTATGTATGACAGCAGAAGAGATGGGAGTTTTCAGAACACTTGAGCAATTTATAATACACGTGTAGATAGCTTTTTTCCCAGTTGCTAATTAGCTAATCGGTTTGAGGTAATACCATGATTCTTCTTTTCTCACAGCCTGGCAATAGGGCTAAATCAAGCAAGGTCATATGTCTTCCTAAATTTCCTGCTTACACGTGGTCAAGATTCCTTTCTGGCATGCACAAAAGTGTGTTTTCTTTAGGCTTCTCCTTCACCTGAGCCCTCAGTTGGCCACAGGGAATCGGGAGGTTTGACGGAAAGTCAAATGATAGAAAGTCATTTTCCCATCACAGTTGAATAGATTCAATAGGTGCAATGAATTGAGTTTTAATTGTCTGCCATTCTCTGCTTTCGTGGTTAAGCAACAATGTTTGAAGAATGTTTCAATTATTGAACCTGCTTTCATTAAATGTCTTAATTTACAAATGCTTTTTATGATTAATTTCCAGCGTGGCCTCCCTTTTGTACTAACAGGCTTTCCGTGCTACCGGTTTGTGCCTTGAGGTCTATCTTAGCAACAAACAGTAATTTCGTCCTTTATGTTAAGATGACAGGATATCTTGAAAATGTTGTAGAAAAAGTTCAGAATTTTGAAAGTTTAACCAACTGATATTAAACACTGTGAACTTCAGTCCCTTCACTGGCCTCAGTTACTGTTTTTACTTAGGAGATTTTCCTTTTCTTCCATCTTCCTGTTGCTTTCTGGCTAAAAGGTTGGAATGGATTTTTTCAACCAGAACATTTCTATCTCATAAAGCTTTCATTTCCTTACCTTTACTTCACTATCAAACTTGCTTCCCTACCTTTCATTTCATTACTGATTTCAGTCAATATTCATTTGTTACCGTGTTATAACATTGAATGGAGAATTGAGCTGAGAGGGAAAAATCATTTCGTTCAGATTATTTCTCCACAGTTCCATAATGCAGTATAACGTATATTTCATTAAAAACTACAAATTAAAACTTTTTTTTTTTTTAAATTTCTGAAGAGATTAAGAGCTTGTGAAGAAGTAGGTTATTTTAGCGTGAGCTTTCTTCACTGCTGTCATGTGAAAGTTAGGGAGAGTCCAGTCCATGCTGAAAAATGCTTATTATGACTTTTATAACAGATGATGCAGTAATTAATTTTAATAAGAGAAAGATAGGCATCTGGTACTGAATGGAGTGCTGAGATAAAAGGTGCTCACAGTTGCGGTGTCACGCATAGTAATGTTTGATACAATAAAACAATTTCAAAATAATATATGGGGGGTTTTTTATGTTTAAAGAAGGATTGGAACAAAAAGGCCAGCCTCCATCCCCCACAAAGAGCAAAGCAGAGCAGCCTGAGGACCTGCAAGATAATGCTGAAGGTAGGTGGTCTGACGGCTTTTCAGAGCTATTAATCAATTTTGCATTTTGCGGGGAAAGGTTTACTCTGAATTCTTGGGAAAGAACTGGAAAACTTCATTTAAGAATGTTGTTGCACACACTTGGCAAGTTCCTTTGGGCCTAGATCATGAGATTGTAATTCTTCTGAAGTGTATTTCATCTCAAGGTAGATTCAGAATTACAAATGCTTTTTTTATGTGATGGGCTACTAATTATTGCTGATCTAAAATGAGAAGTTGTTGCTATTTTATCTCTAACCTGTTCTGACTTTATGTAATTAATAATGCAAAATGTAATGCATGTTTTGCAGGGCTTGGGTCATAGTCTGGTTGGTTAAGTTGGTCAGGTAAATCAGCTACCTGCTGCAAAACACGGAGCAATAAAATTCTTGCTTTCCTTTGCTAGAAGAAATTTTTGCTGTATCCCTTTCTACTCTAGTTTCGGTGTTTATGGCTCTAGACCTTATGCAGTGTGTTACATCTATCCATGGTCAGAAGTCACAGGAGCTTAGCGTTATGCCTGTAGTGTTGTTCCTGTAAGAGTGCTTGCCTGCACTTGAGCCCTCACAAGGCAGCTTGTCCGTGTGTACAGAGGTAAATGTGGTCTACGTTGTTCTAAAATTGGAGCAAAGTATTTTTTCTTAATCTGTATCTCATTGGGAGAGTTGTTAAAAGATGTTAACATCAAAGATAGGTTTTCAGAGTGCAGAGTTTCATGTTGCTCTCACATGTGTGGAAGAGCAAAATGCCCCGATGCTGGAGAATTCCCCTTATGTGAAATAGTTAAAAGGATGAACCTTAATCTTTAATCCATGACAGTTCCTTATCATGGGTTCTCTTTGAGCTAATGTTCCTCAAATGACGCGTCTCATTCTGCACCTCAACCAGTGGCTCCACGATCTTCATCGTTTTGACCTGGCGCTGTGCATTCAGCTCCTAAAATATTCTGACTGGGGTATGGTGTGAGTCATAAAGAGCAGAAAAATGTTAACATCTATCACTTTAAGTAACTGCTACTAACATCCTGTCACTAACATTGTGACTGGTTGTTAATGGCAAGTACTTAAAGCAATAGCTGTCATCGCCTGGAAGGTGGGGGGGGGGACCCAAGAAATCTCATCCTGACTGGTCTTCTTTCCTTTCATGCTGCACTAAACCCAGCTGAAATTAAAATACCAATTTTATGTTCGGATTAGAGAATTCAGTGATGACAAACCACATGTCGATTTGTATGCAGGCTAAACAGCGTGTGGGATCACGGTGTCATTTTCCATATTCCTAAATAGGCGAAACGATAATAGTTTTTATGATATATTTTCATATGGAGTGTGGCTAAAAGCTTTCATTGTATTAGTGTCAAAAAAAAGAAGGGAAAAAAGAAGTGTAGCAAAAGTGTAAGGTTTTCCTTCTATTGAAAGCATAACTGATGTTGTTCCACCATTTCTGTGCCCTACTAGATACTGTTTCCTAGTTTACTATGCCTGTCAATGTTTCCTGGTGACCTGCAGTTCACTTTGTGGAGCACAAACAAATGCATTGGAAGGGTGAAGTAAATAGCATGGCAATAGAATGATGGCATTACCCTCGAGCTGTAAAATGCCTGAACTCCTTGAATTTGATGCCGTACAGTAGATTTTGCTGATGCAGAATTGAGGCCTGTAACACATAATCACTGCTGCAGAATTTAATCAAGCTGGTGACGGAGTCCTCTTCTCCTTAGGCAGGAATCAGGCCTGTAATGTTTAGGATTGGAAGTCTAAATTTAGACTTGGAGGGTGGTTGTGATGGGGAAAAAAAAGGTAATTAAAGTGTTTGCTGAGAGGGGCTGGGGAAGAAACCTGGATCAGATTTCTGTGGCATTACCTGTGCCTCTGTTTTGAAGAGTTTTTTAAAAAGCCGTTAGGCTCCAGACACTGAATTCCTATAAAGTTGCCGAGTGGCTACAGTCTAATGTAACACACCTGTGAGCCGTTTCCATTTAAGTAAATGGGATTTGCACACATTTGTCTGAGAACAGGATTTAGTGTCTACTGTTCTAATTATTAGCTGTTGGTTTTGACTAATTAAAAGAACTTTTAATGGGGAGCCTTGAAGATCATGAAAGCTGTGTATATGTGACATGAACCAGAACTACATGTCTAAGTAATTTTATTTCGGTAGGAGTTTGTCTTCACTTCCAAAAAACTGCCTTTTTCTTTTTCTTTTTAAAAGAACTGCTGAGTAGCTAATGCATATAAACAGTCTCAAATAAAACACAATAAAGCCAAACTCTGCCTGAGGTCAACTTTGTTGAATTTTCCTCATGGTAAAACTGAAGTGCTTTGTGTTCGGTGTGTTTTAACTTTGGGATAGTTCACA
>NW_009218084.1:0-522 GCF_000690835.1 Fulmarus glacialis | reverse complement strand
CAACTTCATCCGCCAGGTCCTTCAGGACCCACGGAAGGATTTCAACGGGTGCCATGGACTCACTTCAGGGGATGGTCTCGAACCTGATCGTCTTCTACAGGCTCTTATTCATTCAGTCCCTGCCTTTGCCTTCTGCGGCTTAGGAGGTGAGGTTTGAGCACTTGCCAGTGAAGACTGAGGCAAGAGTCACTGAGTACCTCCGCCTTCACCATATCCCGGGTAACCAGGTCTCCCGTTTCCTTCCAGAGAGGGCCCACATTTTCCCTAGTCTTCCTTTTATCCCCGACGTACCTGTAGAAGCTTTCCTTGTTGCCTTTGACGTCCCTGGCCAGATAGATTACATTGTCTACATATTTAGACACATTAAAATTATACTTAAGTTCCACAGTTAATTTAAAATGAAAAGGTTAAGATTATACAACCCAGAGGAAGGTTCCAAAAGCCTGACTGCTTATATTTAAATCCACTGACCAGCCAGACCGTTATCTGGCATTTGAGTTGTATGAAGAAATGCTTTATTTA
>NW_009218083.1:1247-1459 GCF_000690835.1 Fulmarus glacialis | reverse complement strand
GCTGCCGAGCTGGAGGCCGAGCTGCTGGCGCTGGTGGGAGGCCGAGCTGCGCCAGGAGAGAATCCCAAGGGGAAAAGTGAGCGCTGCCGCCCCGGGGGGCTCCTCCGCCGTCAATTTGTGGGATAATTAATAACGCGCCGTGTAGGAAGTGGCTCCTGTCGGGTTGTTTCTGTCCCCTCCGGGCCGGACTCCCCTGCACGCGGGCGTACAAG
>NW_009218083.1:0-823 GCF_000690835.1 Fulmarus glacialis | reverse complement strand
GGGCCGGACTCCCCTGTACGTGGGCTTAAACTACGAAAAAACAGGTACGTGGCCCCAGAAAACCCCTCGTGCTGTTTCTGCTCCTCCAGCCCCTTTGCCGATGGAGGCGATTGAGAAGATGGCCGCCCTCTGCATGAAGGACCCGGACGAGGAGGAGGAGGAGGATGACGACGAAGAGCTGGAAGACGACCTCATGGTGTTTTTTTTTGACCTCATGGTGAGAAGGGGCTTGAGCCCTCGGGGGAGCTCTCGTCTCTGGAGCTTCACTCCTTGGGATCGCCTTGTCCCAAAAAAGGGCTTTTCCGCCCCGGATCGTCGCTGACGAACCTCCCGGCACTTCGCAGGCCGAGCTGCAGGAGGTGCTGGGCAAAGGCGAAGGGAGCGCGGACGCGCCGGCGCCTCCCGCCAAGGTACGACACGTCTTCTGGCTCCGCTTGTGCTGTGCCGGTGTCAGATCCGGCCCTTTTTAGCCTTTTGTGTTGTTTTGTTCGTTTCCCTGATGAGAAAACGTGACTCCGACACACGAACCTGCTCCCCAGAGGGGTGAAACACTTTCCTGGGGGGTCGGCGCCGGGTTCCCTCTGCCTCGTCCTCGGTAACGAGCGGCATTGGGAAACGCAAGCGCGGAGACAGGATTTAGCAGATTTATTGGAATCTATGAGAAATAGGTCTCGGACGATCCCCTTTTTAGCCGTTTTCGGGCAATCCCTGTTTATTAGCAGCTGTCGGGGCTCCTCCGGCTGCTCCGTGAGACCGCGGAGGCTGTAAAATCACGGAGCAGATCGGGAAAGGCGGCCGCGCCAGCCCTGGCGCGAGCCAGAGC
>NW_009218082.1:13724-15318 GCF_000690835.1 Fulmarus glacialis | reverse complement strand
CCTCGGTGAGGAGAGACGGCTCCGGCAGCGAGGGCAGAGATCGGGATCCTCTCCCCCCGGGGCAAACTGCTCTGCAGAGGCGGTGCCGGGTCGGGAATCCTCGCAGGTCCCCTGGCTCCCCGGGACCAAGGGGACAAACACCCAGCAGCAGCTCAGAACGTAGAGCAGCAGGTAATGAGGAAGTCTTATCACCATTTTCTTTTAATTTTCGAAGTGCACCACAAAAAATTATTGTCCTAGGGACATGTGTAACTAATTAAATGGTACAGGGAGAAGAAAAACACAGATTTTTTAAGAGACTTTGAATTATGTCTGGAGGTGAAGGAGTCAGCAGGCTCAGGGGATAATTAATCACCAGAGGTGAGATGCCCCAGCTCCCTGTGCCAATGCACGCTCCCGGCTGCCGGACCTCACAGGGCACTGGCCACCTCCAGCACTGAGAGCGGCCCGGGGAGCTGGCATGGGGCTTTGGGTCTCTGCAGTGGCCTGGGTCAAGCCACATGCCTGTGGAGCACAGGACACTGCACCTCCACGCCAGGTCCATCACGGCATCGGAAGCATCCTTCCCAAGCAGCTCCGTGGAGGCTGACATGGAGCGCATCCATCTCTTGCTACGTGTTCCCCTCCACTCAACTCACCCATCAGGGTCACCCAGATTCCCTCCATGTCCTCGCAGCAGCTTGAAACCAGCACAGCGAGCCAAATACATAGCTTTCACTGCTGCATCCCTCTATTGGAGCACGTAATTTGAAAAGCCTCTTAACATCCCAAAACCAGTTTCGGTAATGGTGCAGGTAAAGAGGCTGAGAAGTCTCCAAAGGGAAAGAAAATGTTGGGTCATCTGTTCCAGGAAACACTGACCTCACCCCAACAGAGACCGGTGGAGGGTGGGCTGGGGAGGGACCGTTCCTGGTGCTGGTTCTCCAGGGCTGCAGAGGGGGCTGGTGCAGACGGTGCAGAGGCGAACAGCTCTGGATGCAGCTTCTCCCAAGAAGCAAACACTGCCCTCCCAAAATGTCTCGGAGACATCCAGCCACTTAATTCCAAGGCTGTCCTTCCCAGTCCCAGCAAACAGCCCTTCCAGGAGCAGGGCTTATAGAGCTCCGCTGCTTGGAAATTTTACCACGGTCTTGTTTCAGTGTGTTTTGTATCCAAGACATAAGAAGTCAGCAAGAGCTTTTGTCAACTCAAGAGGTGCAATTTGGTACAGCTCTGCTGGAAATGGCTATGGAGATACCCCGTAATCCTACATTAGCTCACATCCTTTTCCCATTCTGTGCAAGAACTAAACCCAAACAAACATGCTGCCTGGCTACAGCAGGAGCCGTTCCTCCCTGGCCGCCAAGGAGGACCACGATGCATTTGGGGCATGTCGTGGAGCAGCTCCCTCTGCCTGGCCATGATGTACAGGAGGGGTCCGCATGGTCCCACACCCATCTCTTCTGCTGCTGCTCTCTGAGCTGCATGTGAAGCTGCCTCCAACCTTGTCATCTGAGGAGCAAGGTGAGGACCAACGCTGGCACAGTGCACAGCCACCCATCCCTGCCTTTGGAGAGCGTGGTCACCCTGTGTCCTTGGCTAAAGTCAAGCTGAT
>NW_009218082.1:12212-13705 GCF_000690835.1 Fulmarus glacialis | reverse complement strand
GAAAGAGGCTCCCAACTTCTGTCTGAGCTAATTAATCTGTGGAGGGGGCGTTGCTGGCTGCTGCCCCCCAGCTCCGAGGCATCCTGGGCAGATAGGGCACCTCTGCGTGGGGAGACAAGCAGCTGCCTGAGGGTGCCTGCCTGGAGCACGGAGCAAGGAGGGCTCATCCCTTCTGACATCCTGACATCAACCCGCCCTGGCCGCTGCCTGCGGAGCGGAGGAGCTGGGCTCCTGCCCCAGCCTGTGCAAACACGGCCCGAGGAGGCTCCCAGCCTCTGATGCAATGTGTTGTGGGCTCTGGAAGGCAGCGCCTTGCCTGGGGAGCCTGAACGTGCATGGCTGGGCAAGGCAAGGGGCTCCCGTCCTGGGGACAGCCCCAGGGCCTTCTGCTCCCTGGCAGTGAAGGAAACAAAAATTATTACCTCGAGCTTCTCCACTATTTCCTCTCCCACCAGCCAATGCCCTCGTGGGGTGAAGCCCACCCGACCACCCCCCTTGCCCCTAAAAGCCCAGAAGAGAGGAAAATCCCACAGCTCACCTCGCAGCATGCCCGGCAGGAGGGAAGAGCCAAGGGCTTTCTGCTGCCAGACTTGCCCATGAGATGCCGGTCCCAGCTCTGCTCTGCACAGAGCTGGGGCGAGAGCAGCATCCAGGGCTGCACCCCGCGAGGATGGTGGGCGCTGCCTGGGAGCAGGGGGGTGAGCATGGGCAGCATGGGCAGCATCGGCAGCGTGGGGAGCATGGGAAGCATGGGAAGCATGGGGAGCATGGGCAATGTGGGCAGCGTGGGCAGCGTGGGCATGATCACCTCTGAGGAGCGCAGGCATTTTTGAGGGGTGACCAAAAACTTTCCGATGGAAAACTGTCGTCAGGAAATGCTGATTCCACACATTAAAAGGACTTTGTGGAAACATATATATTTCATCGACATGTTTTGTGAATAATTATGAAAACAAGGTCCAGGAGTTTCATTTCAATTTTAGCATTTTTCCTGTTAGTTGAAACATCAAAATCAAAACAAAATGCTCCGACTGCTTCAAAAAATACTTCCAAACTTCACAAGAGGAATTTTTTAAAGATAATTCCTTTATTTAGTAGGTGATTTTTTTTTTAGTTTTATGTTCAGGTGAAATTTCAAGATTTTAATTTCTTGTTTTACGAGAGGGTGAATAAAGACGTGTCAGGACTTCTTGGCTTCAGCTTTGCTGTGAACCTGACCTTCCGCCCAGCGTGACGTGGGGATGCCGAGGAAGGACTTGTGACCTGATGTATATTTGAGCAACGGCTGGGTCGGGGTCCATGGTATCATGTCCTGTATTTATTGCTCCGTCCCCCCTCCCGGGACTGCCCTGTCCCTTGCAGGCTGGCTTTGACCCCTGCTCTCGGCGGGGATGTGCCACTGTGCCGCGGCAGCGATACCTGCCAAGCAGGTAGAGGCTTTCCCCAGCTTGTCACCGAGTCCCCGGGGAACAGTGACCTGCCACAGCAGAGGC
>NW_009218082.1:11065-11835 GCF_000690835.1 Fulmarus glacialis | reverse complement strand
TCATGTCACAGCCATTAGACACCGGCTCATTTCCCAGCAAGCAGCTCGGGAGCAGCAGTGAGCAGGGCTGTAACTTTGGGCCCTTTCAATTAGCATTTTGCTCTCCTGCGCTAACTGGCTATTAGAGGTGTGCCTAACTGGCACCCGGGGGCCCTCCCAGCCCATCTGAAAAACCATTTCCATTTCTGACCAGAGTAATTGATGTCCTATTTTCCCTTCGTTCATATGCAGGTGGCATGGGAAGACCGGAGCGACGTGGGGCTGGGAGCAGGATGGAGCAGCGGACGGGTCCCCAAGCCCCTCGCTGCTGGCTGCCGAGCCGAGCCCACTGCACTGGCTTTACCGGAGTCAGGCTTTGCCCCCCTGCAACCCCTAGACCCGGGGGGTGCAGTGGACCTGGGGTCTGCAGTGCCGGGAGCCAAGCCGGCAGCCTCTCCATCCCGGAGGAATGCCTGCTTTAACATTCAGCTCAGCTGCAGTGAAAAATAGATGTCTGCCATCCACTGCGGTCCCTGGGGAGGGTATTTGTCTGCGTCACTCTTGGTACTTGTCACAGGGATTGTCAAGGTGTGTGTCCGTGCGGCAGCCCCCCGCCTGGCCCCGGCCGGGGTGGGCTCCCTAACAGGGAGGAGGACCAGCGGAGCAGGGACCCCACAGCCAGGGCAGCCCCGCGGGGTGCACAGACCACGCACAGCCCCACAGCGTGCATGCTGACGCATAGGTCCTTGCTCGCTGCCCGTCGCTCGGGCAGTTTGGGGAGCTCCTTGCCC
>NW_009218082.1:0-11025 GCF_000690835.1 Fulmarus glacialis | reverse complement strand
GGTCAGAGGCAGGGTGGGGGCAGGATGGACCCACCTCCCAGAGCAGAGCAACAGGGCTTGGCTGCCTGGAGGTCCCAGCTCCGAGTCCCACCAGCCCTGCCGGTCAGCCCCTCCCTTGCAGGGATCCCGGTGGCTTGGACGCTGCCAGGATGGCGCTGCCCATGGCAGGGAGCCCAGCCAAGCTGGATGGAGCAGGGACAAGTCACAGCTCTGGAGCAGCAGCATGGGGAAGACAGGGTCCCCAGAGTCCCTTCCCCTCTGCTCCCAGGGGACAGTGACTGATGGGCGTGTTAGATTTGAAAGAGAGCGGGTGACAACAGGGAAGCCCCCAGAGAGCTGCGGCTCAATGGCGTGAGACAGGGAACACTGATTACACTGACAGCCCCAAAGCAGACACCTAATAACAAGGCAGCGAGGGAGCAAAAACAGGGACGGGAAGGATGAACAGCACCGATGCTGCAGGGCTCCTGGTGCCATCGCCAACCTGTACGTGCGGGGGTGTATCGCCATGAACTTTATTTCTGCTTGATTCTTGTCTGCGGACACGTACTCAGGCTGGCTCGGCACTGGGCATGCATGTGTGTGCCTGTCCGCCCTCTGCTTCGTGCAGCAGGTCTGTCCAGCCCCTGGGCTCCCCGTGCTTCGCCCTGCGCAGCCCGGTCCTGCTGCCTCTTGCTGTAGCTGTGAGTCACCGCCAGCAGCAGAGCAGGAAGCGCAAGGCTCAGCCTTAACAGCTTCCCCTCTGACAAAAAAGCTTTGCCAGCTGCTGGGGAAGAGAGGTGTTTGCTTCTGAGGTGCCAAGGCAGGCGCAGGAAGCATTGCAGTGCATGCATGGCCTCGTACGAGCATGGTCTGTGTTGTACGTGGGGACATGTGCCTGCACAAGGAGCAAAGCGTGTCTGCCATGGTGCCCGGACAGTGTCCCAAGAGGGGCGTCCCATATTATTCTCCTCCCCCCAGCTCTCAGGAGGCAGAGGGTCTCCCTCAGACTGACCTCTTCGCGTCTGTGCCGCAGCCGGCCAGAGGAAGGCATCCTCAGCTCAGCCTCTCCTCCCCACCCCAGCCTGGGGAGCAGAAATGAGATGCTCAGGAGGTGAAGGAAATGGAAGAGGAGTGCTGAGACTCATGGCCGCCTCCTGCCAAAGCCCCCAGAGCATCTCGGAGACGTGGTCTATATTCCCTCTGAATTTCCTGCAGCCACACGGCTTCTTGGGGCTCTCCTGGGAGCACGAATTCATTTGAGGTAATTTCATTTTGGGGTGCTTTTTAAGTAATTAAAAGAGATGAAGGAAGAAAAGGCAAAAATTAAAGGAAGGATTACCAGGGCTGCGAGGGAATTCCCCAGGGAGAAGGTAGCACCAGTACAGTAGGCTTAAAATCTGCTCTAAAAAGAAGTGGCTTTTACACTGGTCTGCATAACCTGAGGCTGAAGAGCCAGTTTGTCCAAGATACCAGGCACAAGGTATTGCCAGAGCTCCGCGTGCCTCTCCTTGCACTGGCAGAGGGAGCAAGAAAGAAGCCAGAGCCTACAGGAAAGAAGCCAGGACCTGCCAGGAGTCCCTCCGGAGCTGAGGAGCGAGGATGGACGCTGAGCCAGCAGTCCCGGTGGGCGGCAGTCCACCTTGCACGGTGAGGTTGGCTGCTTTGGTGGAATTTGGCAGGGCTGCCCGGGAACAGGGAAGTTGCCCCGCTTGGACGAGTGTCTGGGATGTGTCTTGATGAAAATCAGTGCCAGGATCGCTCAGACAAGTTGTGCTGCTGGGGTCACTGCACAGTCTACAGCCCGTCTCTTGCCTGGGGATGTGTGCTGAGGAAGCAGAAGTCCCTGGCTGCACTCCAGGAATAGATAAGCTGTTTAGTTATAGGATAACTAGATTAACCAGGCTGTGTGGGGACAACAGATCACGACTACTAAGCCAGAGATGTGGGTCTGATATGCCCCTTGGCCTGTTATGATAAAGTAGCAGGTTTGACCCGGAGCAAAAAGAAAGGTGGGAAAACCTGGTTGCAATGTCAGGAGCAGCACACGTTCCAGGGACCCGACTGATGCCTTCTGTGATAGCTCACAAAGACAGAGACATGTTGTTACCTGCATAACCCATGCCACGCCATGCCACGCTATGCCATGCCATCTCCCTTTCCTTGGCAAGCTGGTGGCGATCGCACGGACCTCCTGAGGATCCAGGTATGCCCACCCTTTGCACCGGAGAGTCCCAAGCAGCAACGGTGCCATGAGGGAGGGTGCAATGAGGAGTCTGCAGCCACGCTGACGTTAGTTCAGCTCTACCCACCTCAGCCACAGCAGCCCACACTGAGCACCCTGTGCCACAGCCTGTCCCAGTTCCTCGCAGTCACTTCCCTCGGCTGCACTGGTGCTCCCCCAGCACTGCTGGTGTTTGCATTGCAGCACTGCTCGGATTCCCTCTAGCCCTGCCTGCAGAGCCACCCTGCCAGCCAGCCCGGGTCCCAGGGGCAGGAGGCTCCTGCCAGCTGGCCGTGCCTCCGCTACTTCAGATACTCTTGCCCCTTCCCGTTCCCAGTGTCCCTCCATCACTTCTTGGACTCCGGCTGCCTGACTCCTAACCTTGCCTCCTCCCGCACCCTCAGCTGAGCACTCGCAGCTCAGTCCCTCTATGGCTGGTCTGACCTCGGTTGCTGGTTTTTGGAGACCCTGAGCAGTGGCTAACTGCTCCCCAGGCTTCATCTCACCTCGTGGCTGAAGCTTCTTCATTATTTGAGCTATCCCAGCCTTTGCAGCGAGAGCTGCCATGCCTCCCTGGAGTTAAGCATGGCCCAACTGACCCAGCTGGCTTTGCTGCTCCCCCTGGACAAGGCACTTAATGCCTTTGGCTCTTAGCTCGTCCTCTGAGTCCTGGAAGTACCACTACAGACCTAATGGACATGACCTGATCAGTTAATGCTTGGTGTCTGCTTGGTAGACATCGTTCAAGGTAGTTACCTGAAGGCTAAGGTTGGAAAAAGATGAGATTTTTCTGACTCATAACAAGTGAATCTGGGAAGGGAAGAGCGCACAAAACTTCCTACAGCCATAACAGCTTCCTTGGGATTAGCTGGAGAAGGGAAAGTCTGCTCATTCCGGGGACAAGTGACTCATTTGCTAAATTAAAGCACTAACTGAGAAACCAATTTTTTGGGGTGTAATTTCTCACTTTGTTATATGTGGTACTTATCCTGCTAATTGCTTGTGCTCAGGGCAAGCATGCAGGGTATTTTCACAGCCCACCAGAACCCAGGAGCTGTGCTGCTGCTGTGCAGGGGGCATGTAGGAGACGGCGATCCCCCCACGTGGAGCAAGGCTGAAGGTCATCTTCCCTAGGACAGAGAGGCATCCATGACACGAGCCCTGTGCCGGGGAAGATGCCTGCTCTCAGGACGCAGTCTGGCTGGTGCAGTTCAGTCTCATTTCAGCATCCGTACCCGGGTATCCATCAGGGTCTTTGCTGAGAGTCTCTTTTTTCAAACCATCTCTTTTCCCACCGGCTTTACCGTGCAGTTTCCCAGGACATTCGAGCTGCCACAATTTAAACGAGGTAGATTTCAGAGACCGGTGAGTGAGGCTGGGCTCAAACCCCTTCATCAAAAGAGCCAGCACCTTTTAAACACTCCTTCAAAACTCCTCCTGAGGACATGGTCTGCAGGTCCGTTCCCCTGCCCCCAGGATTTTGGATGTCCTTCAGCCCAGTGGATTTGTACCTCTTGATCTCCCCGTTGCTCCAGGCACGCTGCGCCCAGGACCCAACCAGTTTGTCTTAACATTAGCCTAGATATGGCTCATTTTGGCATTGACAGTGAAGCAATCCCTCATGCCATGTGAGACGCAACCATATAGAGGACAGATCAGTGAAAACAGCCATTTCCATCCTTCAGAGCATGAGATGGAGAAGAATGGACTTGTGGAGAAGGAAGAGGTGTGAAGGGATGGGCAGAAACACAATGCTGCTCGGCTGGTCCCTGTCCATCACGTCCTACTCGGTTTTCTTGGTGGGTTCCCCCCTTCCAGCCACCCGGCGCAGCGGGGTGTTTTCTTTGCACCAAAGATGTCTCCACTTTCCCCACAACACGTAATAAGGCAACCACACAAACCAGAGGATGTGAGTCGGAGCGGCTCCGAGTGCATCAGGCAAATTTGATCCTGCCAGATTAGGGAAGGCATTAACGAGGCTTTGAGCCCTTGCCTGGGTCTCGGGTTTATATATGGCCACGGTCACCGCTCTGAGAGTGACATTGCAATACATCACGCCTGCCAGCCACAGCCCGCGGCTCCCTGGCACCCGGCCAGGCAAAGGTAATTTTGTGCTGAGTGATATCAGAAGTCGAAATGAGCCCCACATACTTTGTGTAATTCCCAGTGGCTGTAAAACACCTCGGCCGTCTCCCATCCAACATTTATGTGTTTTGCATTAAACTTCCCCAAATTAGTGCTAAGTGCATTAAAGTTGTAAAAATAGCCTATGTAAAACCCCATTAAATGCTTAAATATACGGATCCGGTGTACAGGGATCTATAATTTAGGTTTAAATTCAGGAGGCCCGTAAAGCCCAGGTCCTGTGCCGGGAGCAGCCCGGGGAGCGCCGGAGCCCTCCGCTGCCGCAGAAGGGATGTGCCGGCCCCACCGCCAGCCCCCGGAGCAGCTTTTTTCCCAACAGGGGATTCCTTTGAGACGTCAGACATTGCAACTCTATTAATACTCGCTGGAGCATCGGATGCAGACAAGACAGGCCGCGGGGACGGGAGGGGAAGAAGGAGGCGGAGAGCAAACATCCAGGCTTGGACTCGTGTCCCACCGTTCCGGCATGTCTGGGGGATAGCGGGGGGGAAGAACACCCCGGGGGATGCAGGCTGGCCCAGGTTCGGCTATTGTCAGGAAGCAGAAATCTCACTCCTGCCCTGGCTGCTCAGGACAAGGCTGCTGCCACGTTTCGGAAGGAGCCCGGAGCGCTGTCAGCACGTTGGCAGGAAGCTTTGCAGGGATCCTCTCCCCCAGCATTCACCAGTCGGGTTGGAGGGGCTGGTGGAGAGCCCCCGCAGCGAGGCAGCAGAGGGTGGGGGGCCTGGGTGACCCGAAGCACTCTTTGCAGTCCCCCCCAAGCCCTCTGAGCATGCCCTGTGCCCCCCAGACGCTCTGCTAGACCCAAACACCCTGTGCCACCGGGAACCTGGCACCGAGCCTGCGTTTTTCATTTCATCCCATCTCCTCTGGCAACCTCGCGTGTGTTTGGTGTTTACATCCCGGGATGCCTGGATACTGTCCCTCCTCGACCACACTCGTGGCGCTTCCCGTCATCGTCTGACATCTTCCTCGTGATGCCGTTTCCACCGCAGCCTTTGCCCCGGAGCTCTCCCAGGGCAGCTCCTGCAGTCGATGTCCAGCTTCTGGTTCGGAGGGGAGGTTGTTGCTGGCCCGCTTGGCCCCAGCTAGCCTTGCTCCCAGCCTGGGCAAGCCCACGGGGCTCCCCCATGCCAGGCACAAGCAGCTGGCACACAGGCTCAGGGTGGGCATGGGGCTCCGGGCACGCTTCCCTACTTGTCCCCGGAGGGGCTCCCGGGCTGCGGGCTGGCTGCTGCATTTTCTTCCATTTCAGGCTGCAGAAGACTGTCGTCTGTGTGAACGCAGCGATGGCAAAGACATTGCACTGACGAGCCTGGGGAGTGAAATGTCCAACAAAATGCCTACAGATGGGAGGATGGGGATAGAAGGCAGGTGAACTTGCAGGCAGCCACAGGGACCCTGGCAGGCAGGGTGAGCATGCAGACAGGCAGGGTGGTGGGAGTGCAGGACTCCTGGGTGCTGTGATTCCCTCGGCACCCCGCAGCAAAACTGATCCCCTGATGGCCCATGCTTGGCTCACGGTGGCGCTGGGCAAAACCAGCCCACCTGGCAGCGCGGCAGCACGGGCAGGAGCTGCCCGTGAGGCAAGGGGAGGGAAAAGAAGGGAGATCTCCTTGTGCTCCTGCCACCCCCATGCATCCCACACCTCCCACTGTTTTCACAGGCTCACCCAGAACTCAGCCTGGTGGAGAAGAGACTTCCCGTCCCATCCCATTCCATCCCATCCACTTTTCTATTACTATTATTATTTTTCCACCCTGTAGCATCTCTCCTTGCTCTGCTCCTGCGGCAAGAGGAGAAGCCCATCAGCGACGCCCAGGATGGGTAAGCAGCCAGGTCTGCGCAGGGTCATGGCCATGACATCCCGTGCTTGCCCTCAAAGGTACCTGTCCTGTTTTATTACTGTCACTTCCCAACCCTTTGGAAACCTTCCCAAGATGTACTCACGGAATTACTACTCTGAAGAGAAAACAGCTAAAGCCTTGTTACAATTCCTTAATGTTAACATCTGAATGGAGGGATTATCCTTCCTTACAAAGGGCTACACGTTTGTTTAACGCTGTTTTCACTTCTTTGAAAGTGAGTTTTATAAAGTCTGTTGCCCTCCCTTCATCTCCTCCTGGCTCCAGCCCTTCAGGTTCCCACCAGGGACAGGGCAAGCCCCAGTCACCTGTAGTTTTTCCTACTGGAAACGCTGGTCTCAAAACCCCCCAAGATTGGGAATTTGATTTGATTTTGTGCAAGGTTCCCGGTTCACCTGCATCCCCCCCAGCCCACCGCTGGTCGTAGTGGAAGGTCCCAGGCCGAGTACGGCGCGGAGGGGGCTGCCGCTGCCCCGCGGGCTGTCAGCGCTGCTGATCCGACCAAAAAGAAATCCAGCATCAACAGGAGAATTTGTCCGGTCCCCAGGTCGGGGTCAGAGGGCCAACCCCTGCAGAAATGAGATGCGGTGCCCTCATTATCTTCTGTGCCAAGCAGCGTGCCCATCCCAGCGGTGCCGACAGGATCCAGCCCACGACCAGGCAGGGTAGGGACGGGAGCAAGTCAAGAGCAGATTTCCCTGCAGTCGGGAGCAGCTGCAACACAGTTTTCCCCACATTCAGCTCCAGGAAAAGAGAGATTGGGGAGAAACGGGAACGAAACTCCCCCAGATCTGAAAACCTTCCAGCGGGTGCGAGTCACTGCCTCCATCTCCCGCACCGGATCCCTCCATCCTGCTGGACTGCACTGCCGCCGGCATGGCTCGCACCAAGCATGAAGCCTCTGAAGCATTTTGAACAACTGTGTTGGCTTTTTTAGCAGCCACGATATTTATAAATGGTTGGTAAAATATTTATGTTACGAGCCAGTTTGCCTTGTTGGTTTAAAAAATTAATATAACATTAACTCGGCTCAGAACATTTAGGTTTTTAAAAACTGAGCTGAAAATTAAACAATCGTTGAATTTGTGGTGGGAGTAACGTGGCAGCAGGAGTATTTATCACATGCAAAACAAACGGGACCACCACTTCTCTGCCAAAGATATCAGAATTCAGGGGTATCTTTATGCCCTGAGTAAATATTCTCAATTTTTTTGAAATAGTTTAAAAAAATAATAGTAATAAAACCTGGTAGTTAAGGACAATCAAAACAAAGCCAAAGACATTGATGTCATATTTTAAAAATACAGGAGACTTAGACATAAACTTTTACATTGGTCAAATATAGAAACTAATTATACCACCGGAGCCCCTACAAGGATTTTTCTGTAAAGTCCCTCTGGTTTTGTCCTCTTTAAAGAACTGCTGATGCCTCGTGGAAAATACTGATAAACAATTTGTTCTCAAGCACAGCCTGGCTCTTCCCTCTTTCTTTCTCTTTTGTCCTCTACTATTGAGCTCCATGAATGGAAACAGAGGCCAAACTCCTTTTTGGCGTGGTTGCACTTAGTGGTTCGTGCCAGAATCAGGCTATGCAGGGGGCTGGTGGTCCCACCACGGCCACCCCTGAGCAGCTCCTCTGTCCCCTCCGCTGCCACCAACCCCAGGCAGGGCTCAGACCAGGAAGCAGCAGCAGCAATCTGTAAAACTTCAAGAAACACTGCTTTTTGCTTTCTTTTCTAGGACCTTTCCAAGCCACAAGAGTGTGGTGGTGCCAGAGGTCCACAGTCAGGTGGAGAAAGGGTAGAATCAAGGGAGGAAGAGGAGAGGAGGTGGCTTTTGGATGGTTTCCTCCTGCCCTAGGGACAAATCTTTCTCTTCAAGATGGTACATGCTGAAACCTGAAATAAGCCCTCGAGTTTGCTTTGACAAAAGAGGCAGAAAAGGTGAGTGAAGAGGAAGAGCTCTTCTCATGGGGATAAATATCTAGTTGAGTAACCCTCGTTTGAGTAACCATACCTAATAACACTCTTCCATTAATGCTTAGTGTTAGTTGAGTCATCGGCAGAAGAATAATAGCCTACATTTTCAAGAACAACCAGTGATTTTGTGAGCCCAACTTGACGGCACTTAGAAAGCAATCAATTTTGTATGCTCATCCTCCCGACGTCAGGTGGCTTCAAAAGGTCTTGGGCACCAAAAAAAGCCCCTCTGCTTTTCAACTGCTAGGCAAACACTCATCGCGAATCCAAGAAACATTTTCATGGAGTAATTGTGCAAGAGCGGTCTTGTCCATTAAACAGTTAGCCCTACCCGTGGTTGTAAAACCAGAGGTGAAATGGCTGAGATGGAGCAGCCAGCTGAGCTAGAGGGGGAGAATAATAAACCTTGCAGAACAACGCAGAGGAGAAAGGCTGCCGAGAGTATCAGATAGGGCTTGATAAGCTGAACTGCCAAGGGAGCAAACCAATTACTTGCAGAAAAAGGACATAATGTAGAAGGTCGGAGCGGATTGTCAGGCCAATGGATGTGCTAAGGTCAAGGAGAAGGAAAAACAAGCCTAAGCAAGGCGTGGTGGCAGGGAAGGAGTCACTAACCTCCACTACTCCTCACATTCTTTGAATAGCTAAAATAATAACAATAATAAAATCCAAACTAAACTGAAGGCACTGATGTCATCTTAGAAAATATTTAAAAGACCTGCATTTTTTATACCAGTAAAATAAAGCCAGCAATTAATTAAACCCCAGCATGCCTTAAAAGGCATTTGTCTCGACGGCGTGTCTCCTTTCCATGAGGTGGTTTCTGTGCAATGGCGATGACACACCAGTGCGGGAACAGGCTATTCCTGAACGAGAAAGGAGGTCACGGAGCTGAGGAAGGGCGAGCTCTGAGAAAGGGAGGTGAGAAGCAGAGACGTGTGTCACGGAGGAGGAAGGGTGGTAGCAGGCAGCGGGGTGGGGAGGGGAGCGGAGCATCAGCCGTGCCGGGACCTGCTGCGTGGCCCCACCAGCACGGGGAGAGAGCGGTCTGCAGAGACTGAGACACCGAAGTGAGTTGGGAGAAAATCAGCAAGGGAGACCTTGTACTGCAGCTCTGCAAAGTTAAGTAGGCAGCGACGGTGGCTTTTGTAGTTCTTTCAGCCATCCAACCCCAGTCATGGTCAGAGAGAAGGGATGAGCGTAGGTGGGCCACCTCTCTGCTAGCCCAGGCCACCCAAGGAAGCCCAGGAGGAGCGAGCTGAGGCCACCACCAGTGCAAGGACCTCTCCCGTCCCTGCAAGGGTGGCTCTCACCATGGGCAGCACCAACGTCTCCCCAGGCCTGCTCTCGGAAGGAAGCGGTCCAGCCCGGCAAAGGAGCAGCCCCATGGGCCGGGCAGCAGCAGAGAAGCCTCTGTCTAAATTGCTTCATTTAATCTATTGTTCAGCTGACTACATTGAAAATGGAGCATGTAATTGTTTCCCCGAATAGAGTCGAACACCATTAAACGTTGGTCTGAAGCTTTGCCATCCAGCAAATATTCCAGCTGGCTGGGGATCCTCTGGGATTGGCTCCGCGTCGCCATGGTTACGGACTGTCCATGGCTTTATTCCTACGGTTAATTAAAAAGCCTGTTTTACGAGGCGGCTATGCCCGGAGGTATGCTGGTATGCCGGCCCTTCTGATGCCAGTCCACAAACTCCACACGACCGTCGCAGCCCCACTTTGCCGGGCGGGCACCGGGCACCCACAGCCAGCGGGAGATGCTGCCGGGGACAGGCATCCCACGTACGGGGCTGTGGGCTTTCTGGGGGTATTTTGGGTTTGCAAACAAAAGAGCCAACACCAGGTGAGGGATTGCATAGGGGCTGCCTTGCTCACTGGCTGCTTGTCCATCCTCCATGGCCATGCCAGAGGTGATCCTTAAGCAGAAGCGGGTCCTCTCTGCCGGTGGTGAGAGCTGTGCCCATCGGCGGGGCGGATGGGGCTGAAGGGAGCAGGATGGCTCTTGCAGGAGCTTTGTGCCCTTAGAAGTCTGAGTTCAAAGCACAGCCCAGCTGCCAGGAGGAGGTTTTGCTGTCCTACGGCATGCTTTTAGCAGCAAAGCTGTGAGACCACCCTCCCGGGGAGGGCAATAGGGAGAGAAAGTCCCGGGAAGGGTCTGGCTTTGGGAGCCCAAGGCTTGGATAGCAGAGAAGGTGCAGCAGAGCAGAGGGAGAAGCGAGGGCTGTGACAGACCACGTGGAAAATCCTTCCGCCCCTTCCTCCAAACACAGTGTTACTGGTCGCCCTTCCAGTGCCTTGAGCTTTCCAAGACGAATCCCACTGCCCAGGGAAAAAGCACCGTGGCCACCGGCTGCGTGGGGGGAAGCAGATGCCAGCAGCCGGGCATGGGGCATCCCCCACCGCTCCCTCCCCAGCAGCCCCAGGGACACCCCCAGCAGAGCGGGTGCTACCGGACAGAGCTCGCGGGGAGCGGGAGCAGGGGGAGCCAGCCAAGTTATGTGGGAAATTACCTAATTAGTGCACAAAATGAGCGAGCCATGAGGAAATGCAAACAAACAATGCTCCAAAATGGCCGGGCGCAAATTACCGAAATCAGCCCAATTAGGAGAAATAAGCCCCGTCCAAGCGCTGCTCACAAATGACCCCGGCAGCAGGAGGCCCCTGGCTTTCTTCATGGCGAGGACTCACTGCGATTTACCTCCAAGAGCTGTGGCTGGTCTTAGTGCCACCCAGAGCCCTTCAGCCGGGGGGACCCCTGCTCCCGCACCCCCTCCCCAGGCCTGCACCCCAAGCTGGCCGGGCACCCCTGCACCGGCAGCCCCCTCCC
>NW_009218081.1:0-2364 GCF_000690835.1 Fulmarus glacialis | reverse complement strand
GGGGGTGGGGGGGGAAACCACACACACCTCTGGGTTCTTTGTTATTGCCCACTTTATACGAATAAAGAGGAGGGGGAGCGATGCATTGTGCTGAGCGCACACTGGATGTCTTGAGCGTTCGCCCTTTCGTGTGAAAGAGCGATCAGAACTGCTTGGAAAAAAGGAGAAAAACAAACAAAAAATCCACCCAAGCCTTTGCAAGGTTCACGTTTGGGAGGAGAAATCCTGTCCCGGTTTCTTCTGCGGTGAGAAGAGGCGACGATGGTGGGAGGAGGAGGAGCAGGCGGATGGAGCTGGACTGAGATCCTAGTTAAGCGGAGAAGAGCCAGACTTACACTTGAGAGCTGTCTTGGAAGTACGGTGGGGGGAAGATAATAATAAACTGAAACGGATTTGCACGTACAGATGAGGTGGCGGCAGTGCTTTTCTCAGTCACCTTATGTCATATGTAGAGAGAAAAATAAGGCCGAAACTTAAAGAACACTGAAAACTTCTTTTGAAACAGAGACCGAATGGGAACAGTTTCTGTCGTGATGTGGTACAGGGGAAATGGAGGGCGATGGCTTTTGCAAAAAAATCGAAGATACTAGGAAAAAAAAAAAAGTAGTTTTTTTCTTCTTACTCAGAATCGTGATGGTGTTGGATTATTTCACTGGTGGGGTTTAATACAGCATGTTATCCTGTCTATCTTTTTAAGATTTCTGTAAGACTGTTGAACAGTTTAAAAAAATAGTGTTAGGATAATATAAAAGCAGATAGATGGCGCTATGTTTGATTCCTACAAAAATATCACCAGCTTTTTTTCATTCTTAACTCTTTAAAGGATTCAAACGCAACTCAAATCTGTGCTGGACTTTAAAAAAAATTCAGGACCAAATTTTTTCTCAGAGTATGTATGTGTTTGTTCCTTATAGCTGTAAATGAAAAGACTGTTTTTTCTCACCGATGCTCCATCCTCGTATTGTTTTTTTTTCCTTGTAAATGTAATCGGATGCCATTTTATAAGTGGACGTATTTATACTGGCCAAACATTTTTGACTTGTATTTCTTTGTCCTTTTTTGGTAGTTCTCGTTGTTACCCGCACCATTTTTATGTCTCCTTCACTGAAGGGCTAGAGTTTTAACTTTTAATTTTTTATATTTAAATGTAGACTTTTGACACTTTTAAAAACAAAAAGAGAAGAGAGATGAAAACGTTTGATTATTTTCTCAGTGTATTTTTGTAAAAAATATATAAAGGGGGTGTAAATCGGTGTAAATCGCTGTTTGGATTTCCTGATTTTAACAACAGGGCCGCTGGTTAGTATCTCACACGCGTGTGCGCGCTCACGCTCACTCACACTCTCACACACCCACGAATCAGCCCCTATTTTGTCCATGTTTACACTCCAATCTGCAGGCATCTTAAAGTGACAGCATCCCTCACCGCCGGTGCCCGCCCTGCGGCCCCCTGCCTTTCTGCGGGAGGGGGCCGGGGGAGCCAGGGGGGAAGGGGAAGACTAAGGCGTATACACTGTATGCTACCGTTTTGGGGAGAAACCTGTCCCGAAATGAAGTAAAGCAACTGGTGCATTTACACAGAAGGGATCCTGTACCTTTAACTTGTAAACCACATCTTTTGCACTTTTTTTATAAGCAAAAACGTGCCGTTTAAACCACTGGATCTATCTAAATGCCGGTTTGAGTTCGCGACACTATGTACTGCGTTTTTCATTCTTGTATTTGACTATTTAATCCTTTCTACTTGTCGCTAAATATAATTGTTTTAGTCTCTTATGGCATGATGATAGCATATGTATTCAGGTTTATAGCTGTTGTGTTTAAGATGAAGAAAGTGAAAACATCTTTGTACATTTAAGTCTGTATTATAATAAGCAAAAAAGAAGATTGTGTGTTTATGTATGTTAATATAACATGACAGGCACTAGGACGTCTGCCTAATGAGGTGGTTCCGTTAAGGGTTTAACTTTTTTTGTTCTTTTTGTTATTTTTTTGGTCATCCATCCTGTGCAATATGCTGTGTAGAATATATATTTTTTTTTGTCTAACGATCACCCACAACGCAACGTTGGGAAAGAAGAGAAAAAAAAAAAGATCATGCCAGCTAACCATGTCAAGTTCACTGCCTGTCAGATTGTTGATATACCTTCTGTAAATAACCTCTCTTTTTTTTTGTTTTTTGGTTTTTGTTTTGTTTTGTTTTGTTTTTTCTTCGGGAAGGAAATAAAATCAGCTGGAACTGAACCCTAACACGGGACTGCTCTTGTCATCATTGCTACGCCCCCGGCCCTCTCCGGCCGGGTTTTTCTCCCCCGCCCGGCAGCGGTGCCCGCAGCCCGGCGGAGCGCCGGCCCAGCCCGGTCT
>NW_009218080.1:0-12485 GCF_000690835.1 Fulmarus glacialis | reverse complement strand
CAAGGAAAGCTGCATTAGAAGTGCACAGAGTGCAAAAGTTAGTTCTTGGCAAAGAAAAAAGGAATACTTTTTTTTGAGGAGAGAAGGTAGTCCCCTAATCTTTGAAATGCTAATGCAGGTCAATTAGAATTTTTATTACTATTGCAACAGGACTTACACTGACATTTTAATAGCTCCAGAATTACGGATCAGTGAATCATTACTGGTGAGAGGAAGGAATACAAAGCTGTCTGAACTTGTGGCATTGCCATGTAGTGAAACCAAACTGCCATTTTCCATGGATTTTATTTTTCTTATGATAGTCATAACTTAAAAGTTATATGCAAAATGTTTCCATTGTAATGTGCCAAGTAATAAACCTAGCAGTCACACAGCTTATCCTGGAAATTTCATTAGATCTATTATGTCCAAAAATAGAAGTATTTATAAATAACAAAATATTTATAAATAACAAAGTTCAGTTCTGTTTATCACTTGGAAACCCTGCCTAATTTTTTGAGTACTTTGCAATATGAGCTCTTTTTAATAACAAAGAAAGCTAATTTAAATAAAAGTATTATTTCAAGAGTTTTCTAACACAATTTCACTGTAAGTTCCTGAGCTACTGAGTGGGATAAATCAAAACTAATAAATCTGAAGATCTAACTGAGGATATTTAGACTGTAATTTACCATTAGAATTAAAGCTTGATTTTGTTAAGAATGCTGTGCATGTTGTATGTGGTATTTCCAACCAATTGTCAGGTTGAGGCAAGCATTGCTAATACTGCTGACAAGTTATGCTATTAAAGATGGGCTGTGCTTCCTGTTGCATGCATTACACTGACACTATACTTTCTTTCCTTTCCTTTTCTCCTGTGCCATGCTTGCTGTGTAGCAAATGGAATCTCTTGCAGTAAGTTGAAGTTCTTTCATACTCTTTGTCCATCTGTGGATGGACTAATACACCCCAATTTTACTGTTTTACTTCTAAGCATGTTTTCCTAATTCGTTACAATTTTCCTATAGAATACGTGATTCTACATGCAGTGACTAAAATAATTTATTAAGGTGTGTTTTGTGAAATCTAAAAATACTGTGCCAAAATTCTGACACCTTCATATGTTGTTGTAAATGGTCATTTACATAAATTTTTAAAAATCAATCCTTGAATGGATGTAATATGCTGGAGTGAAAGATAAAATTGTTTGTTATTTTAAAATTCGTAATTTTCAATTTGTCCTAATGAAAAACTACAATTTATAGTTGACAGTTATGTTTCAAATTGTTTTTGTTTATGTTGATTAATAGTTTCACCACTATTGGTTTCTAATACTTATTCAGGGAGAACAAAAATTGAGTTGCTTGATATGATAACTAAATACTGAGTGAGTCAAACTTGAGTCTTCAGTTTGACCTTAGTTTGTCTTCATTCAGGTTAGCAGCCAGAAGGGTGAAACTGAATTATTCTTCTCCAAGGACTAAAAAAAATCGTGTGTTACATGCCAAGCTATCATGAGATTTTTTTTTTTTATTATGTTATGCCATGTCCTGGTTTTCAATTAATTTTTAACTCCCTGACAACTTCAAATATATGTGTGTTTAACCACTACGTAGTGTTGCCAGTTCTCCAAAATTTGAATGGAGTGAGTTTGATCCCTACCAGAGAACCTCGGGCTGTGTCCCTACTGGGGAACGAACAGGACCAGGCAGCAAGCCTGGGTCCCCAGGCTGGAGTTCAGGGTGAACGGTTAGTACCTTCCCTGGCTGGGGCGCCAGCCAGCCCCTGACATGCCCGAGCACGGTTCGAGAGAGGACAGGAGCCAGAGCCATTTCCAGGAGGTTGTATCTAAACAGTCACTCTTTATTTTGGGAGGAGAAAGGTGAGCCACAGAGATGCAAGCTTGGCAATGCTGCATGACCTCAGTTACAGAGAATGGCCTCTGGGCAGGTTTATTTAGCAGGCAGCGTCCCTCATGCCCCCACCTCTTCATTCTCTTGGCCACCGATAGTTTTTGTCCCTGCCCACAAGTCAGTTCTGTCCTAGCATGTCACACATCCGTTCCCTCCCTTTTTTCCCCACCAGATCTGCTGGGCCTTCCTTCAGCTCCTGTGGGTCTTTGCTGTCATATCAGGCCTGGTGGGATTCCTCCCTTCCATTCCTCCTTCCACCAGTAACAAATACTAAACATACCGACTCGGATATCAGAAACAGTTTATCCACAACAGCACAGAGCTCAGACCAGGCGAATTTACAGTGCTGAACTCTGCTGCTGTGGCAGAACAACACTGAGGTGTGGGTAGCCCTGTCTGCCTGGCCTTCCGCAGGACGAACCCTGCCGGGTTGGCGCCCGCTGGCTTGGCACTCTCCCCCTGCTCCCACTCTCCTCCATAAACCTCCAGAAGGAGACTAGCTCTGCCTGGTTTTGGCAGTGCTGTTGGCTGACTGTTCATGACTGGGTAGGTGGTGTCCACCCTTCCCTGACGAACAAAGCTGAAATTTGCCAAAGAACCTTTCGTTTGACCTCAGCCCCTCAGCCTTGTCTGGCTGGTACAGAAATTTTGGGAACTGGAACGCTAAGGATATGGTTCTAATTTTGGCTTATTAATAAAAACCCTGGCACTTATATATTGAACCATATGTAAACAAATACTTTAGTCAAATTAATGCTTATGATGTTTTTAAAGTACTTTTTATTAGTATTTGTGCTGGCAACTGACCCCAGTTCAGCAAATAGTTGAAGTACGTGCTGGTAGCTAAGCATGTATGAAGTGCTTTAAGGAAGCAAAGTCATTAATAGCATCTTCTTCTTTTCCGCCATGTTTGGCATGAAACTCTGCTCTAGTTCCTCCAAGCAAATGGTAAGATCACTGAGCCCACCTTTGGTCACTATGTCTGTAAGAGAAGACAAATCAAATATGGTTTGAAGTCTGTAAGGCTTTTCTGCCAAAGGGTCAGGAGGCCTCCTGACTTGTACTTGCAGAATTTTCACTACTTCCGTAATTTGCCAAAGATTAAATATTCCTCCCTTCCCCACCATGATCCAGCTGTGGAACTATGAGATTCCCCCTCCTGGTAGACACAGGGACCAAGACTATGAGCATATTAACTTGACTTCTCTGGCAGATATGCCCATTGCACGTTACTTCAATGTGTCTGACACCTTTTCTGTGGTGCTGCATTACACTGGTAGAAACAAGTTAATATTCATAGAACAGTATCTTCTTAATCTGGGAGAATAAATTGTAGAAGCCAGATGTCCTCTTATACATGAAACTCCATCTGTCTGTTGTATGGTTTCTTTAAGATGGTGGAAAATCCATGAGCTGAGGTTTAAGTTGCAGAGCTGGCATTTCCTCCTTCCCACTCCTGGCTGGATTTATTGCCTCTCTTCCTCTCCCTTTAGAGAAGCAGGCAGGAGCTTTGACCCTCTTGGACAATTGCTTCATTGCTTCTCTCTTGGATTTCCATCCTCTCAGAAGAGGTCTTTGACCATTTCTGAAGTTTTAGAGAGTTCTATGCAGCAAAGTAATTTCCCCCATATTCTGCCTCTGCTTTCCAGCTGCAAGCTGGAGACAGTGAAGCTAACCTATATAAACTGCTTTGAGATTGATGCTGATGTGTGCTACATAAGAGCTAGCCATCGTAATTTTAATTTGCAGTGTCATATATGACTTAACCTGCAGAAGAAAGAACATTACTTGTTTTCTGAAATAGTATATGGTCATACTTCAGTAAAATAATGTTTTTGAGAACTGAACTATCTCAATGTGTTTTATTAGTTATTGAAAATTATCCCAACTCACTGATCTTTATTAATTATTTCTTCTCCTTCAAATCTTTCCTTAGCAATTGGAACTGTGTCAGAGATTATATAAACTGCATTTCCAGCTGCTGTTGCTTTTTCAGTCCTACTGTAAACTTATCGGACAAGTGCATGAAGTCAGTTCCATGCCAGAGGTATGTAATAAGCTACAAAGTTACACTGAAAATACCACTTTACTTTCATGTTTTTATTTTTCTTTCTAAGGACTTACACCAAAGATTACACTATTTCACCCTGAATATATCTCTGCAGACAAAACCCTTCAATACACCAGCATCTGCATTAAAATATGGTCAAGATAATGTATTTTTTTTAATTGACTGTACTGTCAGAGACTGGGTTCTTTTATACATTCAGTCTTCAAAAGTAATTTCAGTCAGTGGTAACAAACTAGAATGATACATGAAATCTTAACTTCACTTACCCACTTTATAGGTAGGGAGGGCTCACACTGTGTGAACATCTACAAGTGATTTTATTTTAACTGAGCGCTTAATTTTTAGGGAAAATTAGTCGTCTTCACACATATAGAAAATATCCTTTTCCTAGATCATGACTGGTTTTATCTGAACTTTGTGGAGACATTTAGACCAGGAGCACTTGTTAGCATGACAATAACAAAATAATTTGGTAAATTAATCTTAATATGGATGCAAAATTAAGGTTTTTGCTGGAATAATGTATTGTAATTTCCAGCCATATAAACTGTCTCTGTTGCATGTGCATTATACTAGAAACGTCTGCAGCAGTTTTTGACAAACAGCTATTAAATGGTTTTGCATCCTCTCATACCTGAGCAAGCAAAGGTGTGTAGAACTACTTTATAATTTGACTGCAAGTGTACTGCCTGCTCTTGTTCTCTGCATAAACAAATCAAATTCAGTTTAATGTTTCCAAGGAGTATCACATCTATTTAAACAATATAATTAACTAAATACTTTAATGTCATAAGTCTTTTTAATTCTGTCATCTTTACAGGCTTTCTTCTTTAAATATTTTTGACACAGCACACTATCACTTTTGACCCAAATAGCTTTCTGTTTTTAGATAAATCTATGTATCTTAATTTAAAAACACTTCACAAGAACAGTACTGTTAGTCAAGTTTATTTTCAGCAATTGCATAAAATATGTAATAGTTTGAAATATCTTTGAGGTGATCACTTTAAGTTGAATGACCGCCACTTAAGGAAAGATAGTAAAATAACTTGCCATTCCATATATATTTTTCTCCTGGTAAGGTGCATGTATTTTAAACTATTGAGGGGTAGAAGTTACTGTACTTTGCTTATAGCTGTAAAACAAAATTTCAAGCTCTAAAATGTAGTTTATTACAGATTCTAGTAGTTTACAGGTTCTTTATAAATGGAAATGGTTTGTTTTATCAGATGTGCTGTAGCAGTACAAGGAGTTTGAATACTTATTGTATCTTAAGGAGCTGTTCTGAAGGCTGTGACTGGGCTGTTCACTTCTAAGAGAAGATAGGACAATAGGCATCTAGTCTTAGAGTAGTCTAACTTTTAGAAGTATTTTGTGTTCCTTATAAGAGGATTGATTTCTGTAACTGTATTTCAGTTACGAATTTGTTAGATTGTTATAAATAATGCAGCCTTTGGAACTGGGGAACAATAATATGAGGAATAGCTGTTTCACCATGAAATTCACATATTTTGCTGGGACCATAAGCTATTATGTAAAGGAAGTTCCATTGTGTTAGTTGATGTGACAGTGGTTATTTTTAGCATGTATGAGCATGAAAAGGTAGATCTTTAGAAATTAACTGTTTGCTTATGAATTATTTATGAGTCTTGTGCCATATTAACTTTTCGGCCTGACAAAGGGTTATACAATTCCTGTCCATCTGTTAATCATACCAGATCCTGCATGTGTTTTGTAAATAAATAACAACATCATTGCTAGGAGAAGTATATGTTTTCTTAAACTTTCCTACTATGATATGAAAAAAGTAGCAGAGGTGAAAAATAAAAGATTGTTTGGATTTGCTCTTGCATTTTAGCAAGCCAAAAATACAGCATAGGGTTAAAGGAAGCACAAAGCTTAAAAATCTGTAGTTTGTGTTTTCCCTATATTGTACAGAGCACAGAGATCAAGAAAGGTCCTTGTGTTAAAATGGGGTCTTTTCCATAATGTGTACATCCAATGTAGTAGTAAGAATAGACTTGAAATACCTACTTCCTTTGGTGCCTGTGGAGAATGAAAATACCTCTCTCTCATCTTTCTCCTTGGAACAGCTCTTAAATATGTCAAGAGAACTGAGTGAGTTGAAGAAAAACCTTAAGGATGCTACTGCTGCAATCGCAACTGAGCCTCTGACGACAGAATCTGAGCCTACATTCAACTCTACGGAAGCAGCTATTCAGTCCATGCTAGAGTGTTTGAAAAACAATGAACTTGTTAAAGCCATCCGACAAATAAGAGAATGCAGGCAAGTTTTGCTACATGGCTCATATTAGACTTTCATGTTAATAGAATAGCATGCATTTATTATCTTCCTAACTTTATACTAAATGTAATGTGCTGAGTCAGCATAATTAATTTAATATATTTCAACAAGGTACATGGGGGCATTGATATTATTAACTTTTGCAGGGGTGTGCCACAAGTAACAATATCAAATCGGTAACACAAACATGTATGCTTGCAACAAAGAAGACGTTTAATTACATTGCGTAGATCAAAAGTACTTGTGTGAGGCTCTTAAGAATCTTTTTATAGAGCTAATTCCTTACAGGTGTATGTCACTGGCATCAGCTAACATTCAGCCCAGTTTCACTTTCACTTATTTGAATGAGTTTTCTTAAGCTTTTTTTTTAGATAATAGGAATTGCGCTTTTACGTGATTTCTGTGCCTGATTCCAGAGTCTGAGTAACAAATGAGTAGCGTAAAACAGTGAGTTGCTTTTGGCTTATAAGCGTATGCGAGTCAGTTCTCCTTTTAGAGATCTCTATTACCTAGTTTCCGTCTGTGCTGATAAACCCATAATGATACGCACATTCTTCTCCTGTTTGATTGCAGGATTTTGTGGCCCAATGATATCTTTGGAAGTAGCTCTGACGATGAAGTCCAGACACTACTGAACATTTACTTCCGGCACCAAACCTTGGGTCAGACGGGCACCTATGCACTGGTGGGCTCCAACCAGAGCCTGACTGAAATCTGTACCAAATTAATGGAACTGAATATAGAGATCCGCGACATGATTCGCAGAGCTCAGAGTTACCGGGTCATCAATACTTTTCTTCCAGACTCCAGCATTTCTGGCACAAGTCTCTGACAGGACCCTTGTGTCCTCTATCAAGCTGGGAGTGCTGCCCTGTTGGAGTGAGGTGGCTCAATGTCTTCTCAGCCTTACAAAGGTTTGGTCAAACTGTACTCACTCTTGTTACATTTAGGATTTCTTCTAAAAAGATATGGGCTGAACTTCAAATGTGTAGCAATACTGTAAGGACAAAGGTAGCATAGAGCATCTGGGACAACATCCTTTGTTCTCTGTTGCACAAAAATCAGTTAGCATTTCACTGAGTAACTGCAACTCACTACTGAAGAAGTGACTTCCATTGCATACCAAAGCCTACTACACTGAACAATGCTTCCTTTATAGCAAATTCATTTTAGGTTGGCAAAAGTGCAATGTTTCCTTCACAAAATAATATTTTTTGTTAAAAAAAAACCCAAAACTTGTACATTTTTTCCTTTTTTCTCTTATTTGGTTGAGTGAAAGATGGGCAGAATGAAGCTGGCCACAGAATCTCGCAAACTTGTTGGTCAAAAGCTGAGAGCCTGTGTATATGAATCCAATTGTAAATGGACTACAGTTTAATGTACACTGTAATTTGAATATGATTACTGTATCTTAAAACAACGAGCTGCTATGAAGTACATTTCCTAATGTTACTAGGCTACTGTCTCTGAAGGTACTGGATCATATTGCAGAGGTCTGTTCTTAGGCCCCAAGCATCATGAATGGTCTTGGTAGATTTTCTTTTTTTTTTTAAAGGACTTTGGCTGCTTTTTACTAGAGGGTTGCTTTTATGACTATATTTATACTATTAAAGGATGGTTGATCTAATTTAACTTGCCATTTTGTAGGAGAAAGTCCCATCACAGAGTCAAATCTTTTGAAATGTTATGCATGCATATTTTTATTTAATATAAATTTTGAGTATAAAAAGTAAAAATAACGTGAAATGCAAGTTCTCATGATAAGTTTCTTTAAGGAGATGTCTTATTTTATTTGTAATGTATATATAAAAGTCATACCTGTATGGTTTTTTCTTACATTTAACTGTTGTCCAATGTTAAATGTATGCATGTAAATCTGTTGCATATCTGAGACACTTTTATTCTGACAACTATGTAACTTATTCACTCTGTAAATACACTTACCGTTTTTGTGAAGTAACTTTGGTCGATATTTGGATCAGTACATCCATTTAACTAAAATATAAAAGTCATATATAATCACAACAGAGTATGTGCTTGTTGTGAAGATTGTGTTCTTGTCTGAATCTATACTGTTGAGGATGGTATCCATGATCAGCCCCCAAAAGACACCTTTTTCATCGTTTATGGTATTCATTATACTGAAAGAAACCACTGAGAAATAGAAGGATTTTTTTTGTCAGTCTGTAGTTACAAATCAACCAGGAAGAGTACATTGACCAAAGCGGTTCCATAAATGAAAAAAATCCAAAATGGAGCTGAAGGTTTGTTTCTGTTTAAAACATCAGTAATGGTCCTATTCGTTCCAGCGTTGGGTTTCAGTGGTTTTTTTTCTCATGCTAAAGGTAAAAGAAAAGCTGTCCAGCCTGCCGTATCAGCCTCGACTCTGAGAATCCCGTAAAGCCCTCTTCCCTTCACCCCTTTTTCATTTTCAAAATGCTTCCACAATTTTACGCAGATTTTGAAAAACACTTGATGCATAAAAGGGGTGGAATCGACTTCTTTTACAGGTTTTCTGATTTTGCAGTCAGAGTTCTGCAGCATAGTTGTAGTTGCAGGACAAAATAGATGCAAGGCAAATAATTTCCAAAATAAATGCCATTCATCACACAGCTATTTTTCTGAGTAAAATAATCCGCAATGGTTAGAGCAGTGTTCAAATTTCAGTTAGGTACTTCCCTTTCAAAAGCTATTCAGAACTGTAACTGGGGTGGTCTGCAAAAATATTTAGTGGTTGGTGAAAGATGAGATCTGTTCTATCACTTGGCAAAATCATGAGTATTTCACAGATGACAGAATCACAGGAAAATTCAGGTTGGAAGGGACCTGAGGAGGTCATCTAGTCCAACCTCCGCTTTGAAGCAAGGTCAACCATGAGATCAGATCAGGTTACTCAGGCCTTTATCCAGTCAGGTCTTGAAAACATTCAAGGATGGAGAGTGTACAGCCTCCCTGGACAACCTGATCTTCTTGACTGTCCTCATGGTGGAAAAGCTTTTCCTTTATCCAGTCTGAACCTATCTTGTTTTATCTTATGCATGTTGTCTCTTATCCCCCTACCATGAGCCACATTGAAGGGCCTGGCTCCATCTTTCTTCAGTAACCATAACCTAGCAAGCTACTGTTCAGTCCCCCTGAAGTCTTTGCTTCTTCAGACTGAATAAGCCCAGTTCCTTCAATGTCTCCTCACAGAGCAAGTGCTCCAGCCCTGTGACCAGTTTCGTGGCCTCCACTGAACTCCTTACAGTTGATCAACATCTTTCTAATCTAGAGAGCCCCAAACTGGATACAGTAATGTAGATGTCATCTAGTGAGGGGTGCGTAAAGGGGGACAATCGCTTCCCCTGCTCCGCTGGCTCTGCTTCTCTTCATACAGCCCGGGATGTTGTTGCCACCCTTTGCTGCCAGGGCCCAGTACTGGCTCCACACCCAGCTCACTGCCAACCAAACCCCAAGGGCGCTTTCAGAGGAGCTGCCCCCCAGCCAGGCAGTCCCCTGTCTGTGTTACTGCAAAGGGTTCTCCCCATCCAGGGGTAGGAATTTCCTCTTGTCCCTGCTGAATGTCACAAGGCTCCTGTTGGCCCATCCCTCCAGATGGCCACACTGCCCACAGATATATTGGCTGGTCCCCCAGTTTGGTGTCACCTGCAAACTTGACAAGTATACTCTGTTACCTCTTCCAGGTCACTGGTAAAGATGTTGAACAGGATGGGTCTCAGGACAGACCACCTGCTGTAGGCCACTTGTTACTATCCTGCAGGTAGAGTACAATCCATTAACCACTACCTTGAGCAACTTGATTCAATTGGTCCTCCACTGAGTATGAAGACCTCCAGAGGTTCCTTCCACCCTAAAGTATTCTATGATTCTTCACAGATACAACAAAACCCATGATGTAACCATCTAACTTCCTTAGCATCAATTTCTAAACTTCAGGTAGAGTAGAAATCAGTATATTCCCAACAAAGCCTCGCTGAAATCCTAGGACAACACAAACTGCAGTAATGCCCCACTGTGCCTCTACACCACCAGTACTTTAATTTAATTTTGTCTCCATGAAAGCACATTTAGTTACTCCCTTCAGTTATATTTAAGGCACCTACTCTAGAGATACCTCACATGACTGGAAAGCTTCTGAGGCACAAGCCTGTATTTGAATCAGGGACTTGTTCTACCTCTTTGGGGACACAGTAAGTCTAGAGAATTTGTTACACTCCATCACAGATACCCCAGCTCAAAAGGTTTTTCCCTTCCTCACTTGGAAAAACATGTGAAGCTTACACTTCTCCCACATATCTTACAGACATAGTCTTCAGGCATATAGTCATTGATTATCAAACTGCTGTGATTTCTTTTTTTTTTTTAATACATTTGACCAAGGCAGTGGGAAGAGAGACTTGCAGATGCATTTACCCCAGACTTTATGCTCCAGAACATCTGCATCTTCCACACTAGTTCAGTTTGAGTGACTGAAGGAAAAACTTGCTATTGCAGTTTTAATCTTAGCATTCCCTAAAGGCAGACTAAAAACAAAGCCTGTTTTCTTTAAGAAATTAAATAGGTTCTGTTTCCTTCCAGATGTACTTTCCTCTTTCATCCCAGCAAGATGAAACTAAGGGGTAACAAACTAGTGCAAACTTTTATTGAACTTTACTCACAGCATATATACAATGGAGTTATATATTTTATAAATAATACAAAAGTCTTTATCCATTATCCAATGCCAGGTCAAAAGCCTAAAGTCAAAACATTGCAAGAGATTGACAAAGTGCAAAACAGAAGAGGGCACACGGATCAGACAATGTATTTGAAGCTGTAAGTGTTATCACAGGACAGCCTCTTGCCTTTGCAGCGGCCACAAAGTTCTTGGCGATGAGGTCTCTTGAGATCAATGTGTCTTTTCTTCTGAGGGCAGGAACAACGAGTCTTTGAACAGGTCTTAAGAAAGAAGACATCTTATTAGTAGTAGATCAAAGGTGCTCACTTCATGTTAGATTGACATTTAGTTTTCCTTAATCATAGCAACACATTTGGGCTGATACACTCAAAAGAGCTCTTGTGGTAAAAACCCTGTGGAGTTAAGCTGCAAGAGCCTTCTCACCTAGAAGCACAAAACCCTACCCTATGTGTAGCTAGGCATAACACTGTACGAACAGAAAACCGTTCATGTAAGCCATCTGCACGAGGAGGGAGTCCTATCCCATTACACATTTCCCAAATAACATTTCCTAGTACTTTGATGAAAGCAAGTTCTCTTCCAGATAAAGTCAATATCGAATTCAGCAACTATTAGAGTATATGACAAACTCTGGCAGTCTTACCAGGATACAGAAATCTGTAACTTACCTGGCACTGGATTGCTTCTACTCGATAGGGATTGAAGCCCTTTTGGCATTTGCGACAGAGCTGCTTGAAGTACACCTGAAAAAAAAGCAAGTTCTCAGTTACTATAGAGACTTCCTCAAGGTGTTCAGTACAGGTACCTAAATTTGTGCCAAAACATCTGATTTGTCACAGATTTGGTGCCATTCTTAAAAGTCTCAGGAGCAAGAAATGACTTGTTAACTACCTTGTTGCTTCCAGAAATGCACCACACGTAAGCACTCTCCCATCTGGTCTTGCAGTCTTTACAGTGGAAATAGCCATACTTCTGCTCCAAAAACTGCAGAAAGAAAGTTCCTGAGCAGCCTCCAGCACCACAAGAACACCCAGCCCAGCTCCCTCATTACACCACCTGTTTTCAGAGGCAGGAGGCTCCACTGCTGCAAGGGAGACAGACCTGCCTGGGGCAGGGGGGCGTGCAGACCTGAGCAGGGAGCCAGGGTGGGGACCACCGTGCCTTTTGCTGCTCAAGAGCAGGTTTCTCTCCAACCTGCTTCATGGTTCGCCCCCCACCCCTCTTGCCCAGAGTGGGCTGCACTAGGTGCCAGCCTCTCCTCAGGCCCCGGTGTCCCAGCGCTGCACACCTGGAAGGCAGCCCGCCGTCTGGGGGCTGCAGCCTCCTCCCGCGGCGTCTCTGCCGTCTCCTCACTCGTCAGAGCAGCCTCCGCCTGGCCCTCCTGCTGCTCTCTGCTACCATCCTCCGCCTTCAGCTCCTCGGGGGTCGTTTCAGACGTCTCTTCCTTCTCCTGGGGTCCAGGGGCCTCGGGCAGCGTGAAGAGGCGGCGGTCCGGCACGGGTGAGTAGAGGGCGAGGTGCCCACGGGTGCGGAGGGCAG
>NW_009218079.1:428-18250 GCF_000690835.1 Fulmarus glacialis | reverse complement strand
GGGAGTGGGGAGGAGGGAAAGGTCGGTCCTGGGGGGCCCTTTCCCGAACCCCCCGCCCCGGCAGCAGCTCCCCGGGGCCCGCAGGCTTCTCACGGTGCTGGGAGGTGGGTGTGCGTGGGTAGGTGGGGGACACGGGTGAGGTGGAAACATCCCCTTTGGCGTGATTTAAATGCCCATCTCCTCCCCTTAGGGACAGGACCGCGCTCTCCTGTCCTAAACTTCACTTTCCAGGGGTTTATCCGGACTCTCCCATCACTTCTCATCCGTCCCGTTATTTGTAGCTGCTCGGTTTCTGGATGGTTCAGAAAAAAAACCGAAAAAAACCCTCCCTACGTGTCGCTGCCGCTTTGCAAGAGGCAACAGCTTTTGTTTGCCCTCACCTCGGTCAGCCAGGTAGCCTTGCGATGGGGGATAGACGCTGTCGGTGTCCTTAGACCTTGAAGAGCTTTGGCAAACAAAAGCAAGGCATTAAGGCTTTGCACTCCTCCTCTTCAGGTACGATAGGCTAAAAGCATAGATTAAAAATGACAAATTCTTACTTAAAGCGTAGAAGCTTTCTAAAATGAGATGGGCTTCTTCACATGTGTGAAACTTTCCCCTTACCTAGAGGAGAAGTTTCGACCTTTTGCATTGTTTATCATTTTCCTCATCCATCCGCCCAACAAATGTTTCGGAGAGTCCGCTCCTTCCCTCGGAAGACTCGAATCGAGTGGAAAGTTTGTTGGTGAAATCAAGCTGGTAGTGGAGATCGTAGGAGGGAGAGAGCAGAGCAGGCGAGGCTTCAAACGAGGGTGGAATTTCAAAGTTTTCTCTTTTTTTTCTCCAATTTTAATGACGACCAGCATGAAGAGCAATGTCAGGAATTGTGCGTTATTGAGCACGTTCGTGTTTTTAACTTGTTCTGTGGTTCTTTTCCCCAAGAGGCGTGAATCCTGTGATGCTGCAGCATCAGCTCCTGGGTTCTCACTAGAAATGAGCTTCAGTGATTTCAAGAAGAGCGATAACATCCGTCTTTAGAAATCACAGGAAACGGGACTCTCGTTTCTCGGGCTGTTGTAGTATTTTCTGACTATAGAAACACGCTTCACTAGGCTGGATTTCAACTAATTTCTTACCTTGCTTGGAGGAAATTAAGGGAGCTTTAAGAAAAATAACCGTATACAGAGTGTACGAGTTCTTTGGGGTCCAGTCCAAAGGAGGAGTGTTTTGGGAGGCTGGCACCCGCAAACATGAGAAGATGCCTCGTGGGTTCTTGCAGATAGCTTGGGAATAATTCTCCCTGGTCAGTGGGCACTAATATCTGGGTTTAATTACAATTAGATCCAGGTTTGTAACAATACCAAAGTCATCCTGTGCGTAAATATTTGCAGGATTGGAATCGGAGGTATTTCTGTGGTGTAGAATACTGACTCCGTACAGCGCCGGTGGCTTGAGGAAACGAGTTTTCCCAATTTTTATCCTAGAAAATTCTCCAAGTCGTGAGCCTCAGCTCTGTTTGTAAAACAAGTAGCGCAGCGGGGTCCTGATTTCTGCCCAGGCCGTTCGTGGTGTTTTATAGAGTTATAATGGCATCGCTCTAGTAAAGCCCTGAGTATTTGGGCGGTTAATTACTTGTTCTTTTTTATTATTATTCCAGTATCTTGGACAAGTTATACTTAAGATCGGTCGGGCTTACTTGCAGGTTGTGTCATCTGTAAAGTGTAAAAAGTAAAACGTTGGGTTTGCGAGCTGTACGTAGCGATTACCAGCAAGGCTGGGAACGGGCCGACTCAGGGTAGGTTCCAGTGGAAAAAAGCAAAAGCGAGCTTCAGCCCGATTTCGTTTCGAGTGAGACTCGCTCAGAAGGGAAGGACTCCAGAGAAGCGGGATTTGGTTGTGAGCTCTGGAATAATTGAGGCATGATTGACTTTCTCCAGCAGTGTTTTTGAAAGCTTTAGCTGCCAGGCGGTTCTGGTGTGTACTTGATTGTCAAATGAAGTGAAACAACTGGGGGATGCAGATGCCGATGACCTTCATCTCCATCGTCTTCAGGTGCTGAGGCTCTCCCTTTGCCTGGCTCGTGCTAATGCTTTTAAGTGGCACTTAACAATTCTTGGAGTTACCACGAAACATCAGGTGCTTGCAGGACTGGGATTGCCAGTGCGGTTTCAGTTAGAGGTAAATCAAGAGTTTTATTAAAGGTGTTTGGTCAAACTAACGACCGTGAGTTGAGCAACTGCTGATTCTTACACTAGTCGCGTGGGAAACGATGTCATTGATGCTGAAGAGTCGATCCCAGTGGGCGCGAAATGGCATTTTGAAGTTCTTGCCAGAAGAACTGAAGGCGATCTTGGGAAGCTCCCACGGAGCGGCAGTCAGTCCTGCAGGACACAAATGTTTCTCTGCTCGAAGGCCCCTTGGCTAAAATAGAGGAACAAAGTGCTTGAATTTTAACAAAAGAAGTTCACTGCCCCGGTTGGGGCTCGGGCTGTTGGAGTGGGTTAGTTCCCTTCGAAAATGGCTTCTTCTTCAGAAACAAGCTGTCGTGATGTTGGCTTAATCTGTTGAATTTTAGAAGTTGCGAGCCCTTGCTTCAAAACCAGCTTTGCTGGCGTAAGTTTATACTATTTCCTCCTGATAAAGTAACCGAAGAGACTCGATGCAGCTGCTGAACTTGTCTCGTATTGATCCTAATTAAAAGCAGGCTTGTAAAGCAGACTGTAAAATGAATTTGGAGTAAAAAAGCGGTATATGGCAAAGAGATTTTTACAAATTGTTGCTTCTGAGTAGCACGAATGATTAAGCTATCTCCTCACTTGGCAACCAGGCGATGGCAACCTGGTTCTTTACCTCTTGGAATTATGTTAGCTTATAGACTCTTAGTTTTGCCAGTGCAGGCTGCTCCGGCGTGTAGCGGGGAGTGCTTTACCTTCAGCACACTTCGTTTTAGAAATACGAGCACGAGCTTTGGAAAAATCGAGTTTTAATGGGAAAGCCTTTTGGGAATAAGGAGCCAAAATAATATACTTATGGCCGCGAATGAAGTCGGAGGGAAAAATCAAGCAGTTGGGTGCAGCTCCAGCTGCTGGGATGTCTTTGCTTCTTGGGGAGATCGTTCGAGGGATCGGTTCAAAGCGTTTGCCTTGCGCAACGTGCTCGGCCGTCGCTCCACGGCGGAGCTGTCGGATGGTAGATGAGTGTATGGTGCTTGTTAAAGCGCTGGGCAATTAATGCAAACCTTCTTTGAGGGGGGTCTGTGCAAGTTGGGGTGACGGCTGTGGGACAAACCTGGCTGTAATCGTTATCGTGGGCACTATTCAGGTCTTAATATAAGTCATCAGGAGCAGAAAACGGGGCTTTCACTGATGAGTTCGCTTCTAATTTCTGTATTGCTTCCAATTATCGATGCCGGTTATTTCTGTTCCTGCTGCGGGGACGGACCAGCCTGCCAGCGTTACTAACTGATCTTCTGTTGCTTTCAGATTACAGAAAGGTGTGGTACTGGTACAGTCTTTTTGGTGGAAGAATCTAAGCCCATTTTGAACGCTTGGACAGACATTCAAAAGCAAAAATGGTAAGGATCGGGAGGTTTTGGACTCGCAAGATGAATATCTGTATTTCGGCTCTTGCTAAAATTGTTTCAAAATCCCTTTTCAGCGACCAATGCGTATTTTTGTGAACGACGACCGCCATGTGATGGCCAAACATTCGGCCGTTTACCCTACGCAGGAGGAGCTGGAGGCGGTTCAGAACATGGTGTCCCACACCGAGCGAGCGCTCAAAGCTGTGTCCGACTGGATCGACGAGCAAGAAAAAGTCAGTGGGGAGCAGCCAGAAACAGAGTCCATGGAGACGGCAGCCGAAGAGGAAAACAAGGAAGGAGGGTAAGGAACCTCACCGAACGCGTGCCTGTAAAGGGCGCTGTCGGAGGTAGTAGCCCCACCTTACTTAGATTAGCAAAAATCCTCTCGCTGAAGTTGGAAAAGTTGTTTTCCCTGGCTGTGGAACTGAGAGGAATTAACTAACCTGGGGTTGAAGCGACTTTTCCCGTGCAGGTGTAGTAAATCCTTCAGCGGGGCTCGTGTGTCGTGTTTAATCTTCGCAGATCTATCCCTTAGCTTGGGTTGAGCGTTCGCGCTTCCCTGGCTGCGGTTAATTCTTTTTGTTTCGAAGCCGTCGTGATTGTGCCCTGTGTATTTGCAGGGATCAGAAGGCCACAGAGCAGTTGACTAGGACCCTGCGTGGAGTGATGCGTGTCGGGCTTGTAGCAAAAGGCCTGTTACTGAAGGGGGACTTGGATCTTGAGCTAGTTCTTTTGTGCAAAGATAAACCCACCACAGATCTCCTGGAGAAAGTAGCTGACAATCTTGGCGTACAGCTTGCTGTGAGTAAAACCTTTCAGTGTTTGTCTGCGCTTGTTACAGAACGAGCGTTATAGATTTTACGTGGTTAAAAAGACACCGATGACGTTTGGTTTTGATACCCTTTTTCTGTCTTGGAAAAGTAATTTTCATAGGCGTGTAGCCTTATTCTGGAGTTGCCTCGTTAAACGAACGTCTCTTTATTAGCTGAAGTTTTGTTTGTAGAGCTTGGTTTTTGTTGGAAAAGGATGTTGCAAATCACTCAGAAATGAATTAGACGATTGCTAAGCGGTGAAATTCTATTGCAGGCTATTACCGAAGACAAATATGAAATAATCCAGTCGGTTGGTGATGCTGCAATTGTAATTAAGAACACAAAAGAGCCGCCGCTGACACTGACCATCCACTTGACGTCGCCTGTAGTCAGAGAAGAAATGGAAAAGCAGTTAGCTGGAGGTATGGAAGACTGAAAACAGCCGACAGTCGGTTGGAAACCCGTACATTTCCGTTGCTAATTCACTGTTAAAGCGTGCTCTTCAGTTTCAGCCGAAGCAGCAACAATTATTTTTGTGCAAATTTAAAATTCTGTAAGAACAACACCAACCTCATGAGATCACGGTTACGGTTTATTCGGACTGAGCTTCCGAAACTGAGTAGCACCTTTCAGATGGGATTTTGCTCCTTTTATTTTTTTTATCCTTTTTTTTTTTTTTTTTTACTTGGGCCTTTAGTTCACTAATACGTCATCTTGTATTAATCTTGTTTTGTACCTAGCCATGTAAGTGGCCTGCACAGTGACATAAAAATATAAACCAGATACGTTTTTTAAAAAAAAAAAATCTCGAAGGCTTCTTGTTAAATGACTTGCATGTACATGAAATTGGATGTTCCACACAGTGTGTGTTGCAGCAAGAATGATAGGTGCTCTGGGTCTCCTCGATTGGCTGTTTCATCAGCTAAAGTTCAGAATTCTGGAAAGTGATGCAGAGTTTTGGATAAAGTTAGCTTCTCCATTCGCTCTCAAATTCCCTTTGGAATAAGAATTGACAGGCGTGGTTTTGCGCTTGAATTACGACGGGTTCTGTATCGTAGGCATCGCGCTGTCGAATTGGCGGGTTTCAAACGCTCGCTCCGTGCACTAGCCTTATCTAAAACCCTGGTCTTCAGAAACTTTGAGCTTTTTCAAACCATAGCTTCAATTTTGCTGCAGCACAGACTGGAAAATATCTTTGTGCTCTATTGACTGTCTATGGTTTTGATATCTGACCTCGTCTACCAAGCCTTCTAGTTTGTCAATTTTAGGGACGCTGGACCTTTGACCAACAGGACGCTCTCTGTCACGGGTTGGGGCCAGGGCAGTCAAGCCTTATGGGCGGAGGGGGTTCCCTTGATCCTCGCAAAGCTCTTCCCCCCCACTCCTCCACTAAAGCTGCGCTCTGAACGCGGAGTGGGGGTTCATTTTAAATTTCCCTTCGTTACCTATCACCGGCCTCCTACGCTACCACTTCATTCGAGTCGTAAAGGATTTCTGTCCTCTCCCATCGAGTTTCACGCCCCGTCTCCTCGCAGAATAGATTTCAGTCCGTCCCTGTTAATTGAACTTCCCCCCTTTCTGCAGTTTTAATTTCTAAGCAAGGCCGCTAGGCGAGCGCACTGCAGATCATCCTTCCAGGTACAGGATCTAGATCAGGATCTTTTGGGAGCCTCAGCTGCCCGTTAGGAAGCTGCCTCATCCCCTCTCCGCCTGACAGAACCCCCTTGGTCAAACTGTGCCTTGTCTTCTTATTCCATCCACGAATAGAAACGCTATCAGTCAACGACTCCCCGGACGTTCTGGACAGGCAGAAATGCCTTGCTGCCTTGGCGTCACTGCGACACGCCAAGTGGTTCCAGGTTTGCATTTTGTTCTTATATTTGTCTTTAAGTAGAAAATTTGTAAACTATTAAGGGGCTAACTGTATTTTTTTTTTTTTTATTTAAAATATTTAACGTCGGATGATAGTTAGACGTGCTGAACTTAGCGTCTGTCAACGGTACAGTTGCTAAAGAGGCACTTAAGCGAATTAAACGTTCGGAAGGAACCTTTTTTAAAGAGTAGATGCATAGCTGCTGCTTTGTGTTAAGAGTAATGTTGCCTTTGTACACTACAGTTACTGTTATAAGTTATAAAATGGTAACGCGAAATACTGTTTACCCTTGGCAAAGTAGCACCGCAAAAATGAATGTCTGCAAATGAGCAGTTCTGGTGTTTTTATTGAATGTGTGTCCGCTTTTGATTCTTATTCTAGGCCAGGGCTAACGGGCTGAAGTCGTGCGTCATAGTGATACGAGTGCTGCGAGATCTGTGTACTCGGGTTCCTACTTGGGCACCGCTGAGAGGATGGGTAATTTTCCTCTTTTGTTTCATTTTTGGGGTTTTGGTACCACTTCTCCAAGCCGGTGTTCAGCTCTCTTCAGTCTGCACACGTTCCATTTCATAAGTGAGAGTTTTATATAGCACGGACAAAGTTTCTGCCCTTAAAAAGACGCGTATCAAATGGCTACGGCGTGAATCATTTTATCGATTAACAATTTCTACAGCGTAAATCCTTCAATCGTTTGTGAATTCGAAGCAGCTTCTAGCCGTAAGCGCAGCGCAAGCGCCTACCTTTGCTCCTCTCACTTTTCCAAACTGTCTTTCAGCCTCTAGAGCTGCTGTGTGAGAAATCTATCGGAACCGCTAACAGACCCATGGGCGCTGGCGAGGCTCTGAGGAGAGTTCTTGAATGCCTTGCCTCGGGAATCGTTATGCCAGGTTAGGTGGTTCTCTGCATTTACATTTCAAAGCGAAGCCGAAATGAAACGCGGTTGAAGCTTCGAGGCGCGGTTACGTTCCCTTGTTATATGTGCGGGCAGCCTAGATTCGGAGCTCAGAAAGCCCCCAGCGTACACGGGTACTACGGTACCTTGCCGTTACTTAGGGCACGTGTGTTCAAAGCTACGGACCCATGACGTTAAACCCCTGTAGAGAGAGGTACCAGTTTCTACAAGCGTAAAATTGGTTCCCTGAGTGGTCGTGACCAGCTTCACTGCTAATTGTACGTGTAAAATAGTCCAGACGAGTTTCAGAATGTTGGACATTGGATGGATCATGTCAGTCCGTGTTCTTCGAGAGATGAGTGTTGATTGATGCCAAGGGAATACTTAGTTTAGTTTCTTTAGAAAACACCAGGATAATTCTCTGCATATCTTCCTTGTTTCCTGCCTTCAGATGGTTCTGGTATTTATGATCCTTGTGAAAAAGAAGCCACTGATGCTATTGGGCATCTAGACAGACAACAAAGGGAAGATATCACACAGAGTGCTCAGGTATAGTTTTGACTACAGATGTTACGAAAACTTAATCAGTTCAACTGACTCTGAACTTCCATATTGGTTAATGGTAGTCTAGTAACCTCACGGAGGTCGGTGTTAACTTTTTTAATATCTAGTCAAGTAAAAGAAATACAAATGGGTCCCACACCAATAAGGAATTTGTAGCTTGGCCAACCAGAAGCAAAGTATCAGGTTTTAAATAGTGACTTGCTACCGTGACCCGTATTTTGGGTTGAACTTCAAAAATTCAGAGAGTCCTATTTAAACTGATGAGGATTTCTGTGTAGGGGTGGGTAGAATGTTCCTGTCTGAAACTGTGCAGGGAACAGAGATCGGTGTAGCCGCTTGCGCGTCCCGCTAACACATGTTTAATCTTTCTAGCATGCTCTGAGACTTGCTGCTTTTGGCCAGCTTCACAAAGTCTTGGGGATGGATCCCCTACCTTCCAAAATGCCCAAGAAACCAAAGAATGAAAATCCTGTTGACTATACTGGTAGGTATTTGGGGAGCGGGGTGGGGGGACACCCCACAAACCACATTTCCAAGGCTTTTTGCTGCTGTTGTTGCTGGAAACTGGAATACTTAGGGTTTTTTGTTACGACTGTTACAGTTCAAATTCCTCCCAGTACAACGTACGCTGTCACCCCAATGAAGCGTCCGATGGAGGAGGACGGAGAGGAGAAATCTCCCAGCAAAAAGAAAAAGAAGATTCAGAAAAAAGGTATTGAGTTAACAAGAGGTAGGTACAAATGGCTACCCGAGAGCTGTTCGCAGGCCGAGGCGGGGGGCAGGTTGCGGAAGGACTCTTGCGAGTGTTTGGTCTTGGGTGATGCTGTAAATAGGAGTTAGGGGGCACGTGAATTTAAAAAAAAGCTTAACACTGTAAGATTTTTACTTGGTATAATTTAAACTCTCGCGAGGAGGAAAATACAGATCAGAACTTGTCTGAAATCAGTTATGCTTCTTTGAAAGAGATGACAAACTTTTGGGTTTTTTTCTCTGTTCAGAGGAAAAACTTGAACCTCCCCAGGCCATGAATGCACTGATGAAACTAAACCAGCTAAAACCTGGGCTCCAGTACAAACTCGTCTCTCAGACCGGTCCTGTTCACGCTCCTATCTTTACAATGTCTGTGGAAATCGATGGCAGCACGTTTGAGGCGTCGGGACCTTCCAAAAAGACGGCCAAATTGCACGTGGCAGTGAAGGTAAGAGCTGTGTACGCAAATTCCTGCCAGAGGGCTCTCGTTAGGAGGCAGTTTGATTGCTGACCTCTCCAAGTTCAAAAGGGCAACCAGAGTGTTGGTGATGACAGTCATGACGACAACCGTGTGTGAAAAAATGTCATAAACCCTTCAGGACAGAGAGGGGAGAAGTTAAACACCAGGACAGTGTAGTCTGTTGTGCATGAAGCCTCAGGGCAGAGGACTTCGTATCTCCTAGGTCTTGAAGTGCCTTGTGGGATGCCTAGCACTTGAACAGAATTAATAAACGGAGTCTTGAGCAGCGTTCTCAAGTATTTACCCCAAAATGGGTAGGGCACGCGAGAGCCAGGGGTTCTTTGAGGTACGCGCTGTTCAGTAATCTCCTCTCCAACTCTCCTTACTCTAGGTGTTGCAAGATATGGGTTTGCCCACAGGGGTGGAAGGCAAAGAATCTGGGAAAGGAGACGAATCAGCAGAGGAAACTGAACAGAAACCAGTCGTCGTCGCTCCTCCGCCTGTAGTAGAAACTGTCTCGACGCCCACGGCTGCTTCTCCTCCTTCAGATCAAACCCCAGAGGTGAGCGCAGTCGAAGAGGGGGAAACAGGCCGCTCTGGTTCTTTGGGTCGATGTGGTGGAACATCATCAGAAGCGCCTTTTAGCAACAGGTTGCTATAACAGCGTACCGTACAGTTCAGTTACTGTGACGATACAATTTAAGAGGTAAAAGCATCAGGCAAGCTTATCTTCTTTTAAGCTATTTTCCAAAGTACGTGTTTTGGAAGCAACTTCAGGTCCGTTAGGGTTTTTCTCAGAGTTTCATCACCACTTCTCTACTTCCAGAATGTGAAACAACAGGGACCAATTCTGACGAAGCACGGCAAGAATCCCGTGATGGAGCTTAACGAGAAACGGCGCGGGCTGAAATACGAACTGATTTCAGAAACGGGTGGCAGCCACGACAAGCGCTTTGTCATGGAGGTGAGGTGACTTCTGGTCCTCTTTCTGTTGCCTTCATCCCAACTCGGATAGCTGTAACTTCGTAGCCTTAGTAAGAATTTAAAATCGTAAAATGGCAGAATGGTTTGGGTTGGAAGGGACCGTTAAAAATCATCTAATAGGCAGGGACATTGCCACTAGATCAGGTTGCTCAAAGCCCGTCCGACATGACCTTGAACACTTCCAACTGCTGGAATTGTCTGCGGGCACCGTAAAAAAAGATTAGTTTTACCAAGCGGCAGCTTCTGTTCCTGCCCTTTCCGCTTACGTGCAATGATTTAATCCCTTTCAAAGGTGGAGGTTGACGGGCAGAAATTCCAAGGAGCCGGTTCGAATAAAAAGGTGGCAAAAGCCTACGCTGCTCTGGCCGCGCTAGAGAAGTTGTTTCCGGATGCTCCCGTTGCCATTGAGCAAAACAAGAAGAAGAGAGCCCCCGTGCCGGCTAGGGGAGGACCCAAGTTTGCAGTAAAAGTAAGTAAATTCACAATTCGACAACTTTGTGGTGTCGCTAACCATTTTGTGGTACCTTTGTCTCCTGCTCTATGGTGTTAATCCCTTTTTGGGAGGGGAAATAATTTAAGGTGTTAGGATCTGCTAACAAGTGGCCTTGAAAGCAGAAATGCCATCAAGCTTTACAGAAAACAACCTCTGTTTTCTGGAGATGACCCTTATTTGGCACCCACCCCCCCTGCTTTTGGTGTAACCCCTCTTCCTTTCGAGGCAGACGGGTACCTGACGTGTTCTAGAGCTGCCGCCGTCCCTTTGAAAGGTTTGTTTTCACCTCGGAGGCAAGGCGATGCGGTTCGGAAGCTGGATAACAGATCTCTCTTCCCTCAGCAGCACAACCCGGGTTTCGGAATGGGAGGCCCCATGCACAACGAAGTGCCCCCTCCGCCCAACATGCGCGGGCGTGGAAGAGGCGGCAACATCCGAGGCCGCGGGAGAGGCAGGGGTGGATTCGGCGGCAACCACGGCGGCTACATGAACGCAGGTGAGAGATGCTGCCTGCGCCTCGTCCTGACTCTTTCCACGCTTAAACGTACCGCAAACTACCCAAACCCCGACCGGCGAATTAATCCCCTCTAGCGTTTTGTCGCGTGGCGGGAAATACGAGGCCTTTCTCCTTTCATTTAAACGTTTTCTTCTGATCTAGGTGCTGGGTACGGAAGCTATGGTTATGGAGGAAATTCCGCGACGGCAGGCTATAGTAAGTGTTTTTCACCTTAAATTTTGAAACGCGTCGATCTGCTGGGGGTGCGAAACTCGGACTGGGCTGCACCGTGCGGTGATGCGCTTAAGCTGAAGCCCTCTTAAGGGGTTCTCTTTTTTGAATGAGAAGTCACGAAAGGTGGCTCGTGTACTCGTTTAAAAGTGAAAACGCGAACCCAGGTGACTTCACGTTTCCTCTAAAACTGTGAATATTTTAAATTTCTCTGCTTTAAGCCATGTGAAGCTATCGGCCACACTTTTGAATGTGATTTTCCCGAAAATACACAGCGATTGGTCTTGAGAAGAAGCCTTCATTGGGGGGTGACAGGAGCAGAGAAATCTAAAACATGACTTTCAAATGTGGCGCATTTTGCCATCTTCAAAAGAATTCTAATTTTTTTTCTCTGCTCTGTCTCCCCCTTTTGTAGGTGACTTTTTCACAGACTGCTACGGCTATCATGATTTTGGGTCTTCCTAGAGCATCTAAAAGTATTGCACAAAAAACAGCTTTTTACTCCAATTTTCTCGAACTCCAAAACCCAAAGTGTTCGTGCTGTGTCCCTGTGCTTCACTGGGTTTCTCAACAGTGGCTTTTCACCGCAGCTTGTCTGAAACTCTCTTAGCCTGCAGAACTTAAGACAGTGGCAGTTTTTATTGTGATTTGCCTTTGAACTTGGTTGTATCGATGTACACAACAGGGGGAACCAATTATCCGAGAATGTTTTTGTGCACCTTGCACAAATTTCCAAGCCAGCTCCGTTCAGCGTAAAGGCAAAAAGCCCATCTTTGCTTTTTATGGAAAGCATTACTTTATTTTTAAGAAACTGAAGTGTTTTAATCTACCTTTGTCTTAATTTACAGCAGGTTTTGTACAAAATTTGAGCCTTTTAATAAATCCCAGCAATTGGGTACACGCCTCTCGATATTGGGAAGACTTTTCAACATCTCTGAATATAGTACAGCCCAGCTTTCTAAGCATGCGAAATGTTGACTTGTACGTGGAATCGTGTGTGCTAAAATTTAATCCTACATCCTTTGTAACACGCTGGTGGATTAACGCTGAGGGATGTGACTTATTGTGGCTGGTAGCTAGTGTACTTTCAAAGGTATTGTAATTGTGCTTCCGATCCTGATACAATAAATATCCAGGCATTAGGGGTTAGTGTAAACATGTTAGTAACTTGGGGAAAATGCATGGATTCCTTCGTTAACGTGAACATGGGCTTTCTCGAGCCAAGCATAAAGGGCCTAAAGCACTTAACGGCAAAGCTCCGCTGGCTGCGGGCTCGGCAGCCGCGCTGAAAAACGCTCGTTGCCCTAAAAGTACTGAATCGCCTGGAGGATTAAATTCCACCGGAATCCGGAATTGTGAGAAATTTGGCCGTTGGCCAGTCGAGACCCGAGTCTCTGAATTCCGAGTGTTTGGTCCTTTATTCTTGCTATGGTATTTGTTTTTAAAACTGTATTTTGTTTGTCACTGTTTTTAGCTGCAAAGCCTGCACCATTGCATTCGTTTTAACTTGTGAGGCTCAACAACATTTGAGTTAACTCAGTAATTAAACTAGCTACAACAAAAAGAAAGCAAAACAAAAAAACCTCTGACCTACGAAGCACCAGGTTTAAAGAAAAAAAAAGTCCAAGGTGTTTAGCGGATACTTAAAATAATAATAGTGATGCATGCCCTATTTTTTTTAGAAAGCTATTGTTTGAAATAGTGACTTTTTACCCGAGGGAGTAGATCCTGTCCTGAATGAGGTGGAAAACCTGCTGGTTTTTAAGCGACTCCATGTTAGAGCAACAACTCGTGTGCTGGATATTTCTATTCCTCTGGGGATTTGGGGAAAGTGGAAAATGATCCGATGTCAAACAGCATTAAAACTTCATAGTTAAATATGAAGTGTTGGTATAAGGTGGAAATTCCAGAAATATTGACTTGGGAGAGACCAACTTCCAACACCTGCAGCTCGAATTTACACGGTGCCAGTCGTAACCCCTCGCTCTGGAGAAGTCCCCGTGCTCGAACCAAAGACGGGGGTTTTAATACTGACGGAGCGAGAAGGGGTCTCTCCTTCAGCGGAGAAATATTTTGCCACAGCCGTGGTGTTCTTGGCTGGAGAGAAACTGATGACAGAACCTCGTTTCTGTGCAAACTAAACCCTGATCTTCTGCCGAAGAGGGAAAAAAAATCTGGCATAGAAAGTGTTACTGTAGTGCGGGGGGCGTAGACAAGAATTGATTAAACAATCACAAAATTAAAAGCCAGGTGCCTCGAAGAGCTGCAGCTTTTCACAAACAGGCACCGAATTTAGGAACTGAGCTGGGATTCGCCTTCACCACGAGTCGTCGCGGTAGTTTCCCACGGAATTGCGGAAGCAAAGGGCATGAGATTTTACTCTTTTTGTCTCCTTTTTAACTGAATTCTCCCCACCTCTCCTCCGTTTCAGAGGAGGTGCTAGCAAATCTTTCCCTCTTCTAGAGGCGTAGCTCCGTTCCCCGAGCGCACGCGCCGTTATGGACACTGGTGCAGGTTTTTTGTTAGATTCTAGTGGCTTTTTATTCCTTGAAAATAAGTTTAGTTTCGAATATGGCAAGTCTGACTGTAGAATAAGTCTTCTCACACTAAGCCCAACGCGAAGAACTCCCCGAAGTTCAATTTGCGGAGATTGGGCAGGAAAAGAATTGCTCGAAGAGCTTGACTGTAGTACTCTTGATAAATAAAATTAAACCCAGACTAACTCTCGACCGTGTACAGTGCTGTCGCATCCAGGCTCACTGGGGTGTTTTGAGCCGTTAGAGGTTTTCCGTAACTTTGGATCCCAGATGTAGTACCCCAATTTCAAGGTAAATAGGATGAGCTGTGCACGCACGTCTTAATTTCCGTTGGATTGTCGCCGCTCGCTCGCCATGTAAATCCAGGCGGATGGCTCGCTGTGTTAGAGCGATCCGCGTGGATGTTGACACAATTCCTCATTACAGGAACGAGATTCTTCCTCGTTACCGCATCTCTCGGCTGCGGAGACCGAGCATCAGCTGCCGTCGATGGCTGACTTGTCTCAAATGTAGTTGGAGCACCAGATTTTAAATCTTTGTAGAGCATTGAATAACTGTTAGTTATTGTAACATGCATTAAAGAAACTGTCGTAGCCCTGAGCTTAGTCCGAAACGGGATCGTATGGGAATTAAAGCTGTGGGAGAACTGGCTGGGTGTTGTTCGCTGAGGTTTCAGGGTGACTGGGCGATGGTACGACGTCAATGTATTACACAACTCCCTGTGTGCTTAAATGAACAAGATGTTTCACCTCTCGGCCTCGTGTGCGGTTTCTTAAGCCTTTCACCAGCCTAAGAGCAAACCGCTCCCAAACGCTTGCGTTCGCGAGGGTACGATCTCCTCGTCTTACGAGCCTTAACCTTTAAAATAGTGCCTGCCCCCCGCAAAACGCTGCCACCGTTGGGGCTGGCGCTCTTCTCTCTGTTTAGGCCAGTTCTACAGCAACGGCGGCCACTCCAACTCGGGGAGCGGCGGCGGAGGCGGCGGCGGCTCCTCCGGCTACGGCGGCTCCTACTACCAGGGCGGCGATAACTACAACTCGCCGGTTCCTCCGAAACACGGCGGAAAGAAACAGCAGCACGGAGGACAGCAAAAACCTTCCTACGGTTCGGGGTACCAGTCCCACCAGGGCCAGCAGCAGCAGTCCTACAACCAAAACCAGTACAGTAACTACGGCCCGCCGCAGGGCAAACAGAAAGGCTACAACCACGGCCAAGGCAACTATTCCTCCTACTCCAATTCTTACAACTCGCCTGGCGGCGGAGGCTCCGATTACAACTACGAGAGCAAATTCAGTGAGTGCTGGCTGGCTTATCTGGGGAGTAAAATGTGAACTTTAGATAATTAGGGAATGCGCGCTCTATAGGCGCTTGGTCCCACACAAAGGAATAACTTGGGCCCGTGGCGCTGGGACGAGGGGGAACGGTTTTAAACTAAAAGAGGGGAGATTCAGACCAGATGGAGGGAGGAAATTCTTTACGCTGAGGGCGGTGAGACACGGGCGCAGGTTGCCCAGGGAGGTGGTGGATGCCCCGTCGGACTCGCCGATCTTAGAGGTCTTTACGAACCTTAATGATTCTCGGATTCTAAGATGTCCCTGCTCGTGGGCTGGATGAGCTTTAAGGTCCCTTCCCACCCAAACCAGCCCGTGATTCTGTGAACTCGGAGAGCTTAAAGCGCTCTGGTTTAGTTGATTTAGTTGGATGAGATCCCCAACAAGCCAGGAAACCTGCTGGGGTCTGGTCTCCTACTCCCCGAGGAGATGCACTTGTGTTTTGGAGGATGAAGGTGGAATTGCCCGCTCTGCTCTGAGTTACTATTTCACGATCAAGTCTTTGCTTTCTGTGTCGGGTAGGTGAGCATTTGGGATCCACACGCTCCCCAGCGGGGATCGTCCCTGCTCGTGCAAGCTGTGGGGAGATCCCACCGCTGCCCCGACAGCCAGACCTCTCCACGAAGCTTTTAGCAGCCCAAGGAGACGGGAAGGGGGAGAGCTTTTGCTCATCGAGCCCCTGGCAATCGCCTCACCTCGAATAATCGTCCCTTTCGCTGCTAACAGCAGGCAAAACCTCTCCGGTTTTGGCACCGCTGGGTGCGGCGAAGGCAGAGCCGCCGCCGGGGAGACCGGCTGCGCTCACCGCGCTCTCCCTTCCAGGTTACGGCGGCAACAGCGGCCGCGGAGGCGGAGGAAATAACTACTCGGGAGGTGCCTCCTACAACACCGGTTCACACGGTGGCTATGGGGGAGGATCTGGGGGCGGAGGGTCTTCGTACCAAGGTAAGCAAGGTCAGTATACGACACTTCCCTATATATTTTTTCCGTGCGAGGGCAGCGTCTTTACATCCGCGCCTGCTCTTGCGCGTCAACGAGTCCCGGATCGGAGTAAAAGCTCTGATTCTGCGTTAAAATCGCTTTTTCTTTCACGCCGCGATCGTAACCGAGCTTCTCCCTCCCTTCTCCCCCCCTCGCAGGCGGATATTCCTCTCAGTCCAACTACAACTCCCCCGGCTCAGGCCAAAATTACAGCGGCCCCCCCAGCTCCTACCAAGCGTCCCAAGGCGGCTACGGCAGAAACGACCACAGCATGAATTACCAGTACAGATAAAGCCGCCCTTTCCTCCGCGGGCGCGGAGCTTTGTTACCTCCCGTGCTCGCCCACCCTTTGAATATTCAGTTTTATGGCATCACGGTAAACACGTAAACCCCCCCTTGCCCCCCCGTTTCCATGTTGCAGTGCTCTTTGTGATACCGGTCACTAATGGTTGAGTACCTGTAATTCCATACTTAGCTGTATTTTGGGCATCTCTGTATTTAATGGTTTGTTAGTTGCCATTACAACTTTGTCTAAATAGGATTTTTTTTTTTTTTGAGTTAATACGATTTCAGTATCCTTTTTCTATTTAAAAATTGACGTGGAAGTGTGAAGACAGTATGGCTTTAAATAGATAAGGGATATGTCACCTGTTAATGCTTTTGTGAAGTGAGTTAAACGAGCTTTCTGTATTTTAATGCTTTAGTGTTTCAGTTTTATAAGTGAAGATTTTATTTTAAAAACCAGTGGGATTTTTTTTTTGCCTGAATCCCTCAGGCAGTACATCTGGAGTAAGCTGAATGTAGACAAATAAACACAAAACTCTTGGTGTCTTGGTCTCCAAACCTGTCGTTCCACGGCGCGCGCCGGTGCAGCAGCCTCCTGCCTCTCTTAAAACAAAACCCTAAATTCAGGATATTCTCCACTTTCTGCAATTTTAATGACCTTAAACGCTTGGTTTTGAGACTAACGCCCGCAGGGGCTTTGGCCAGGAGGAGATGATGGACTTCCAAGAGAGCCCGAGCCTACCGGAGGAGCAAGCAGGGCTGGCTGGAGCCTTGGGTAAGACCAAATTAGTGCCTTTGCCGGTGATTAAACCACCGCCCGGGTCCACCGCGCGAGGGGGCTGCCCCTGTGCCGCGGTGGGTGTTGGGCAGAGGTGCCGAATTCTTGGCACAGGGTGGAGCCCTCGAGGAGGAACCCTTGAACCCGCCGAGGTGGTTTTTTCAGTGACTGTTTACGGCAAGTGCCGGCTGGACTTCCTGGTATCGATACTCCTCACGGCTCCTTGGTGACTTGCCGGCCCTGCCAGCTCCTGCCTGTAACTAGGGCACTCCTTGAAACCACGATAAAATTAAAACGCTGATAGCGGCTTTGATTTACTCGCCTTTCTGGGCAAAGGTGGAAAAGTATTTGCCAGGCTGGCAATGTGCAGGTGCCATCCCGGGGAAACCGAGGTGTGGCGCGGATCCTGCTCCCAAATATTCCGGTACCTCTCAGGTGCAGGCAGCTGCCAGATTACCTCTCTTCAACCAAAGACATGGGGCAGCCGGGGTTTGAGCTACAAAATTGCACCTTTTTCCAAGAAAAATAGCACCGGAGCTGCCTCTTCAGCTCCTTTAGGCAGCGCTGGAGACAGCCGGAGCCTTGTCGGTTGTTGCACAGGTGCCGTTCTGCCGCGGGCCTTTTGCACGTGTGTAAACGTGCCTCCTCCGGCACGGCACGTTTATTTTCAATAAACTTGGCACGTTCTCTCTGTGCCGGAGGCAGAGCCGGACCCAAGCGCAACCCGCTAATGCCCCGGTGCCAAAGCAAACACCGGGACCGCTGCCCGGCTGGAGCCGGCGTTTCGGTGATG
>NW_009218079.1:0-401 GCF_000690835.1 Fulmarus glacialis | reverse complement strand
GGCCCCTTCCCAGCGCTGCGAGCTCGCTGCCGCCGCTCTCGCTCCTCGCCTTCCTCCTCTGCCGGCGTTTCGCCATGGTGACGCTTCCCCTTGGAGTGCCGGGATGGGAGGGGATGGCAGAGGGTTCGTGCCGGTGAGGTTTGCGTGGCGAGGTTTTGGTAGCGCGGGGGCTACGGGGGTGGCTTCGGTGAGAAGCTGCTATTTTCTCATGACCCTCCTCTGATTTGATTGGCAATAAATTAAATTAATTTCCCCCGTGACGGTAATCGCCGCTTGATCTCTCCCTGGCCTTATCTCGGACCCTCGAATCTTTCGTTATGTTTTCTTCCCCCACTCAGCTGAGGACGGCAGCGAGAGAGCGGCTGGGTGGGTGCCTGGCATCCAGCCAAGGTCAACTCACC
>NW_009218078.1:11518-32503 GCF_000690835.1 Fulmarus glacialis | reverse complement strand
TGAGCCCAAGACGTGCCCATCGGGCACGTCTTGGGCTCAAGGATGTGCCTCCTCCCTGGGGGTCCTCGGATTGAGCTGGCTCCATCCCAGCATCGCAGGGGACCTGGGGATGCCAGGGGGACAAATGAAACCTCTCAGCCCAATTACCTTTGAAAGGGAGAGTAAAAGGATGGGGGAGAGAGGATTGCAAAATCAATTTGGAATTTATTGTGTCAAGGAAAAAAAAACAAAACAAAACAAAAAAAAAAACCTCACCACCCGAGAAAGAAACTTGTAAAATTAAAAAAAAATCAGGGGAGAAATGTCCTTCTGGCCGTCCCTTCCCCCACCGTGCAAAGCACAGGCTTCCTTCTGATTAAAGCTCAGCCTGGAGCAGTTTCGGTGGCAGGAGGCCAGAAGAAAGCTTAAGGTGCTCTCTGCAGTTTAAGGTGGAGCTGTTTACATTGCCTTCCCCGGCAGCACCAGGTTTGGCCACGCCGCAGCATCCTCTTGTTTACACCGGTTACGCCTCGGCCGTGCCAGGGCTCTGGTTTACACCACCCGACGAGCAAAGTCAGGCTCTCGGTTCGCAGGCGCTCGCTGGCAGATGAGCCTTGGTGGAGTTTTGTTTTGCTTGCAGCCGCCTCTGAGAGGTTTTTGACTAAAAAAATGAAATTAAATGCGAGGTGAGAGGGAAGGGGTGCAGGAACAAGCCCTGCCCCATTGCTGGGGAGATGTGGTTGGGATGCTCCTGCTGAGCAATGCCCACACATAGGGGTTTGCTCGCAGCACCGAGATTCGGGACCGAACCCTGCAGGAGCTTTTTGTCCGTGGTGGTCTCTGACATCCCCGCTTTCCCCAAGGGTCAGCAAACACCCAGCGCAGTCCTCCTGTTTCCCAGAGACATGATCGGTGCTACGGCACAAACAGCCCAAGAAACACCTGGAGAAGAAAAGTTCGTGGCCCATGAAAAGGCACAAGGCCATGCTGGCATCAGGATGGGACAAGGAGCATGAAAGGGGGGCTGCCAGGCAGGTCCTGACCCTGAAAGTGGGTGCAACCCCATCATGAAGGGTTTGCTCCAGAAACCAGGACTAAGACAGGCATGAGACCTGTCCCAACTCCTGGCGTTGAAGCTACAACGTCTGCCCCTTCTCCACATAAGAAGATGCCTCGGCATAAGGTGACGGGTCTGATGCCCACCAGAAATGCTTTATCCCAGCCACCAGCCCCCTCCTTGGCCGGTGAGGGAGGGAGCACTGGAGAGCCTCAGCCCAAAACTACACCGGCCCCTCTCCAAAGATAACTCGGCTGCAATTTTGGGGAAAGGCTCAGCCAGGACTGCCTGGCACCGCAGCTGCCTCCCTAACCAGACCCTGCACCCTGCAAGAAAAGCATCTCCAATTTGCTCCCCGGTTATACAAATCTCACCCCCAGCCTCCCTGGTGTGGGTGCTTGTAGTTCACAAACATTTACTGACACCTATTTGTGCTCCTACAGCTCAGGGCCGGCGCCGTGCAGGAGCGTTTCGCAGTCTTTTAGCTTATAAAGGGGAAAAGGCAGTTTGGGTGTTTCTTCTCAAAACAAACACAAGCACGCGCAGCACGTGTATAACGGGTATAGCAGTAAGGTCGACAAGGCACTGCCTTCCCGAGGAGCAGCTTTTTATTAGGATCTTTACTGTGCATTTGGTGTTATGGGGCAATAAAGCTGGTAATGCCTATTCACGGCTCATCGTCCGTAATTGTTTGGAGGAGAGCGCTGCAGCCGGAGCTGGGGCCCGCTGGAGCCGGCGTTTGCATGGATTTCAGCTGGCCTCGGATCAGCCGAGCCCCCGGGACAGCCTCCGTGGAGGGAAGCCACGGCGGGGCGCGGGGTCCTTTCGTGGTCTGGTAGGGAGCAGCAGCGCAGCGAGGTTAAGAAATAACGTACAGGGGTGATGCAAATACCAGCCAGATTTAAAAAAGGGCCAGTCCCAGCCCTGAGCCCTCCAAAATACACAGAGAAACCCACTTTTCCAAACCTTCAGTGCCACCCACCCCAGTTAAACGTGGCCTTCAGCATGTTGGCAGAGTGGCGGTATCTCCCATTTGAATCTAAATACATGAGATTTCAGATCTAACCAGGTTGTAAGATGGCACGTGCTGTTTTTAAATTGTGCCTACTGTAGAGTAAGTCTTACATAGATTTTTCTGGGGGTTTTCTTTAAAAGTGCTGCGGGAAACCAGGTGAAAACCACTGAGCAGCTCTCAAAAAGCCCCAGATCCATCTGCATGGAGCTATCATTGAGACTGGAGAGCTGCCAAGTGCAGAATCTATAAATCATGAATCGAGCCCCCATTCCCATCCCTAAATCACAATTGTTTTAAAAAGAAATAAAACATATTGGTTCTTTTAATTTGCCTTTTGGAGTCTGTGCCTTTAGGCACATTTTCCAGCTTTCCTAAAACACGAGGACTAGAAACTTCCTTTCATTTCTCAGTGAAAGCTGAGAGTCTCACTTAATTACTTGCATCCAAGAGCCGCAGCTTTATGAAAAATTCCAAATATCAGAAGATTGGTAATAAAATCACAGGGGCTGGCAACGCTGAGACTCCAATTAGATGCAGGATATTCCTTTTATAAGCGTCCAAGAAGAGTCTGCACACTGGGATGCTGGTCTGCTACAAGAGTAACAAATATAATGAGTTTTGGTGAACCGACGCAGAAAAAGACCTCAAGTCTATGTTCCTTGGCCAGGGTGTTCACATCGCCGCTCAGCTCCCACTGCCTTTTGGATAGGCAGTCACCATGTCAGCGGTAACGCACGCAGGGATTTGACCGGGAACGGGGGAAAGGTGGCTGGCGCTTGCGCAAGGGCTTTGGCAACGGCAGTGCAAAGCACCTGGCAAGGGCGAGCGGGAAGCGGGGAGGTGCCAAGGGGAGTTTGGGGTTTAGTAAAGAAATGCTGAGGCTCAGCCAGCCCGTCAGAGAAGCAGCCCAGTGAAATTATGTGATATTTTCTTGTTCAGGTCCCAACTTGCACCCCTATCAAAGTAGCTTTGTTGACCCGGACTGGTCTCCAGGCATTGGGTTTAACGTCGCAGCCCTGACCACAAGAAGCATCTCAGGATGCGGCGTCCTTGGGGTTTCTCCTCGGGGTTTCAGTACCCCCCATGGCAGCATGGTTTCTTTTGGGTTTGCTGGAGTGGCCATGTCCTCCCAGCTAGTCTTGGTGTCCTGACAGCACAAGCACCCCAGGGAGCACCACCCACCTCGGTGGCCCCAGGAAGGGGGACATTGGAGGGACAAGCCAGCATGGGCAGTGCCCTCTGTCACCGCATCTCCCCGCCCCTGGAGGGGACAAGGACATCCTCACAGGGACTGGATGGGCGAAGCAAAGCATCTTCGCGTGGCCCGAACTCAAAGGGACCACAGGGGCTGAATCTTCCTCGTGCCCAAGCATCCCCAGCCACGGGCCACCGCCTGTGCAGGCACCATGAGGGCTATCTTTGCCTTCACAGGGAACATCTCTGGTCGCTATTCATGGAAATGATGAGATAATGGCCCAAAATCTTGGTTCCTCTAATATAATTGAGAACGGAGCTAAACTGCAACTCTAAAAAGGAAGTCTAAATTAGGTTGCAGAAGAGAAAAGGATATTTGACAGCAGGAGCAGGCACTGGAAATGCAGTCATTGTTTCTACTTATGGGTTTTGAAATGTAAATAATTTAACACCCAGCCAAGCAGAGGAAAATCTGCTATTTTTGGTTTTTTCTGAACAAAGACAGCTGTGTATTCTAAAACATACAGTTCAGCATTTAAAAAAAATTACAGAAATAATGCTGGCGAGAATGTCTTTAGGTATTTAAGTCCTCGCGCCGGGGTCTGGGCTGGCTGTGCCTTGCATTACGCTGGTACCTTTGCAGTGACCTCAAGTCTTATCAGGTCATTGCAATAAATCCATAGATAAATGATTTGGATGGGCTAATTCTAGGGATTCATTAAAAATTTCAGCTGAAGGATTAAAGCACAGGGAGAGGTTGCAAAGGCAGCATTTAGGTCTTCAAAGAGACGGCGCCAGGGCTTGCGTGGTCAGGCTGACTCCCAGTTAGGTGTTAAATTCGGAGTCAGAGCGAGACGGATCCTGCTTTCATTAGCAAGATTCCCATGGCAGCAGCTGCCGTGAGGTACCAGCTGTATTCAATCCAAAGCAGCACGGAGAACCGGATTGCGATTCAAATTTGGGTCCCCATTAAAATAACAAGAGCTGTTGCAGACACATGGGCAGGTCTCTGGGAGCTGAAGATGAAGCCTGTTCCTTCGGAGACCTTAACCGAGTTATTGTGCTTTTGGTAATTAGCGCAATCAGCTCTGATTTGTTTTTCTGCTCTCTCAGCTCTCTCAAATACACATTTTTTTTAATAACTTGCTGGGAGAAAGGGTTAAATACCTCCCAGCTGTATAAAACCAATGCAAATGTCACTGCCTTGCCAGCCGTGCTCGCTGCCTGCTGATAGACCCGGCAACGGTTTGACGAGATTTTGGTGGGATTCGCTCGTGTTTTTCTGCCGGCTGAAACCAGACATGACGATGAAACCCCATCCACCGCGACAATAAGAGTAAATGCAGTATTAAGAGTAGCTGCTACTCTTTCTTTAGTGTTCACAGGGTCTGGCCACACCAGACCGGGAATATTGTGCTGAGGCTTCTGAGATGGGAAATCTTTGCAGCTCGGGGATGTACCGCCAGGTCCCTCCTCCTGGTCCAGACTCTGCAGAGAGGACACAGGGGTCCGGGGGGAATTTTTCCCCAGCTTTTTCCCAGCTTTTTCCCAAGCTTTTTCCAAGTTGCCCATGCCAAGGAGGGGCTGCAGCTTTGTGGGCTGATGCCCATCCACCTGCCTGCATTTTTCAAAGAAGGGCAGGTCTCTCCCGGAGTTGCTGCTTGCCTCATCCCATCCCTATCCCCATCCCATCTCCATCCCTGGATGGTGGCGGTGGTACAATCTGGGCTCTCCCAGCCGCAGCGAGGAGACCGCAACAAGACATCACAAGCCTGGCTGGGGAGGTGAGCCCTGCGCCGGCGCCCGCCCTGGCAGCACGGGTGCGTGTCTCAGCCAGCCGGGCACACCTGGGACGAGTCGTGCGGCATCTCTTCTGCCACGGATGGAAACTTAGATAATCTCCTTTAGAAATATATATGTATATCTTGGGCAGCCAGGGTTTCCTACGCAGCGCAGAAACTCTCCTTGCCATTGCCAGGCTGCCCAGCTGTAAACACATTTCAGAGCTGGAGGGCAAAACACGTTGGTGCTGAGTCTTCTTGGAAAACCTGGCCCTGGGTGTGGGGAGCACCTGGAAATCTTCCTCCCAGCTCTTATGTTAATCCAGCCCCACGGGCCTCGCTGAAGCTCATTGAAATTCAGGGGGAGTCTTCCCATTGAGTTCAGCCAGCTTTGAATAAGGTCGTTTTTCTCTTCAGTGGTTTTTTTGGCCTTTTCTTTTTTTTAAATCTATGCTCACTCTGGGGGAAAATGTATTTAAACACAGAAGTGCTGCGTTTGCAGCCACGCTGCTATTGTCTCCCCAGCGGCGATGCAGCTCCGTGAAAGGCTTCATTCCCGGAGGGAGGCGGATGGAGGGGATGGCCTCCACTGCAAAGGTGGTCGAGCCCGCTTCGCCTCGCTCCGAACCCACGCAGACGTTGTGGGTCCAACTGGGCTGACGCGGAGTCAAATATTGCTCAGGCTGCGCTTGTTTTGCGTGTGAGAGAGAGATAGTCAGTGAGAGAGGTGGGCTGGCATGCCTAGGATAAGATTTTCCTTGGTTTGGGGGTTGATCCGGGCTCCTTTCTATGTGTGCTTTTTATCCGTGTACCAAAATAGTAAGTTAGGTCTTATATAAAATGCCTTCTCGAAGGAACTCAAAGCATCTCTTGAAGAAGAGCTGTTATTCCCAATTTACAGATGGAAGTGGGACTTATCCAGGGTTGCACACAGCATTGGTGGCCGCGCTGAGGATGCAGCCCATGTCCCTTAACGCTGCTCGGTTCTCCCTCCCCAGGGCCACCATGTCCCCGCGTCACCAGTGCTATTCAGTCAGCATAAATGCTGCTGAACTGAGACCTCCTTTGAGCCCAGACCATCTCCCCTTCCACGTGACTCCTGTGGTTGTCATAAAGTCATCTTTGGTTTTGGTGACAGCGAAGAAAGACTTGGCTGTTCTTAGCCAAGACCATAGGCAAGGAAGCCGCAAAAGGCTCCAGCACCCGATGCCCAGCAGCCACGCTGCAACACGCCTGATTTCTGGGAGAAAAGTCCTGGTTCCCACAACCTTCCCCTGAATTCCCCAAGGTTTGCGGTGGAAGGGTGGAAGGCGGAGGAGCCATAAAGCAAAAAATCTTCACCGCTTCTCCCCAGCCAGCTTTCCCCTCTCGGCAGCTTTATCAGCCTTGCCTGCTTTGCCCTGGGAGCTGTTTAGACTAGACAAGCAAGCTTTGAGTGTTCGCTGCTTTTTTTTTCCCCCCGCTTTCCTGCTGCGTCTCTCTCCATCTCCCATCCCTCCTCGGCGGCAACGCTCCCTCTCCCGCCTGCAAACACAAAGGCGAGTGAGTCAGCGCAGGGAACACCAAGTGCTCCAGATATGAAGCAGATGGGATTGAAGAGTCTGGTACAAATTGTCTTGTTTTAATTCATTGAAACTCTCTTAAACCCCCCCAAGACTGCGCTCCGTATTCTTCATTAGCAGGGCTGAAAATGAAGCTGCTCCTTTGCAATCCAGGATTTTGTAGTATCAGCCATAGGTGTGACTTTGCCCCACATTATTAATGAAGATGTTGAATATTGCAAATGATTGTGAATATGTGCTTGGATGCTGGAATTAATTCACTGAGTGAATTTCGCTCCTTTCTTTGTGCTCCACCTTTCTTTGAATTTTCATAGAGTGCATCATACTGGAATTAACGTCTGTAGAAATTGACTTTTGTAACAGGATGAAATTGATAGAAAATTTCAGTTTCTCTTTTCAAGCTGAATCAGATGAATGTTTTGAGCCAAAGTAACAGAATGAGTCACAGGTTGAAGAGAAATGGTCAATCAAAATTATCCAAAATCCATGTTTTGACATTTTCCGTCGTAGTGAACTGATCAGATTTTGCTAAATACTGTTTTTTGTGACTACGAATCACGACACAAGTTTTCATTTTCAGTCACTTCTATATTTAATGGATGTGCGTAGGGTCCTACAGGGCCTTTGGGGACGTTAGCAGCCAGATGCATTTGTTCCCCTTTTCCCTGCAGGATAAACTCCTTGGTTTTCCTAGTTTTGGTGATACTCATTCACAAGACGTGCATAATACACCACGGGCTGGAGGCTCTTTTTGCCTTATGCGAGATTGGCTCGGGGTAAAATTTTAGATTTTGCAGTTACATTTTTTGCTAGATAAATGTATTTTCATGGAAAATTCCCAAACTACCCTTGTGTTGTGATGTTCGCAGAAACACAAATCGGTGTTCAGGGAACGTACTTTTTAAGCATATACTGGCGTTTATTCATTTCAGCCATATTTTGACACCTGAGCCAGGAGATAAATCCCATACCCTGTGATCAACGTCGACTAGCTCAAAAAAGTAATACTGAAAAATCAGAATCAATCACAAGGAGTGTAACGAGTTAAAAACATTTCAAATGACGGCCAACTCTGGCGAAGTAACAACCTGCTCGCAGAGACTCCACAAGGAGAAAAAAATCTGAATTCATTGGATAAATTATTTGTTGCAAATTATTTCTTCAGCTCTAATTAGTAATCTTCATTTTACACAGTAGGCCTCTAATGACCTGCTTGACAACTATGATGTCTCATAGACAGTGGGGATTTGCATGAAAATGAGGAGTTTTTTCCTCCCATCCCAGCCATAAAATGACAACAGTGAGGATGCTCGGCTTTACCACGCAGAAGGGAAATAACCAGGCACCCAAGCTCTGGGTGAAAGGAGATAATTCAGCTATATTTTGGGAAATAGAAAAAAACAGGAGGCACTAATTCAAACAAAAAATAATAGCACCCGGCACACAAACAAGCCTAATCAGATACGGTTGCTAAGTGGAGTCATGTGAGTAGCAGATGATGGAGCAAAAGCAGAAGATACAGCTCTCAATGAAAACATGGTGACCCAGCTCTAATAGGTATTGCAGTGTTGTTTTCTGTGATTGAATAATCTTTTGCCTTTTTGTAGCAAGGGGTTTTAAATGTTGGACCTGTTTCAAGTGCATTATCGTCTCCTGTCTGCTGATAATTGGCAGGCTTTGGATCTTTCTCAGGCTTGTATATCCTGAATCCAGATAGATTCAAGCAGAAGACGATGCTCTTGCCAGTCACGAGCAGCTCAAATAAGGTTAAAAAAGAGCAAGAGAAAATCAGGAAAAGGCAACAAGCCTCATGTCCCCCCTGCAGCTCGAAGGGTTTCTTTCGCTGGGATTTGCAGTATTTTTTGGTGATTTCAGCAATGTTATTCCCAGCCCAGTTCAGCACATCTTCTACTTTGACAGCTCACTGCACCTGGAAATTATTACTTGATAAAAACTGGCAACTTCTCTCATTTTGGAAGGTTTTTCTGGAAACAGGGCTTTATTCTTACTTGCTTTCTGGACTTCCGCTGGTATAAAAGGAGGTGAAAGTGGATGTAAATGTACGGTGCAAGAAGCACTGTAACACTGCCTGCATGTTGATGGACAATATCCTTTAAGAGCCTTGATCTGGTGGTGCAAGCGGAGAAAGGGCTGGTGGTTTGTATTTTGGCAAGCAGGCAGCCGAGCTGCCACGGGAGCCCTGTCCGCTTATTTGGTGGTAAATGTGAACATGATGGCTTGAATTGCTACAGTAAATCAGTGAGCTATTGGGGTAACTGAGATCAGAATCTGACCTCAAAAGGAGCCTTAGCTAATCTATATTTTTTATTATTTAATATTAATATTAAATAACATTGCCATCACATCAATTCATGAAGAAAAAGGCAATTTTTAGTTGCTGGTCATCCCGTTCACTTAATTTTTCTTTTAATGATTTGGCAAATGATCTCCCAGCAAAAAAGATAAAAGATGTAATAAACCACTTTCAGCCGCTTCTCTGCCAATTGATCCCGCTCCTTCTTCATGTATTGTTGATCTTCTAATTTAATCACTTGTCCGGAGGGCATACACAATTTTGTAGGAAGTAAAAATGTCACACAAGAAAAAAGGAGAAGAATGAGAGTGGAAATCTCTTTCCTTGCCAGGCTGCGTGTCCTGTATGGGAAGCAACACCCCGAGCAAGCGCGGCCCTGGGCTGGGAGGCGGCGGGATGAAGAGGAGCCTGCTTTCATCCCGCCACCATCGCTATCCCTGAACTTGGCCGGGGGAAGCATAAATCATTCGGGGGCGGTCGGACAGGCAGCCAGAAATACCAGCATGATTGCACGAGTTTTATTTTACCAGAAAACTCACCTAAAAATAGGTCGGGGAGGGCGCAAGGGGGTCCCCCTCGGCCGGCAGCCCCCGCCCAGGTGAGCTTTCCCTGCACGCCTTCGCAGGGGCAGCAGCAAAAGCAATTTTCCGCAGGCGGGAGCCAGGAAGCGAAGTCTTTGTAGGGCTGGTTCAAAGGGGCAACGGCTGGCCGGAGGCGGCTGTGGTTTGCAGCGTTTAGGTGGTTGGCAATGGCAACCTCTGGTTTTCACGTACCCAAAAACACAGAAGCTGAAGGACTAGACGTGGCTGTGCTTGTGGATGCAGCACTTTAATGATTTATTGAATTCTTCTGTGTGTTGGTTGTTGGTTTTTTTAGGGTCAGGAGTTGCCCTTTTAAAATGCTCTGTAAAAACCTGATGTGTAAATCTATTAGCTTTTAAAGCGCATTTTTATGAGTCGGAGAAAACCTGCTCAGCTCTCTGACGCCAGCCCAAACCCGCGGCCCCGATGCTCGCCCCACGCAGGTGTTCAGCCCTTCAAAGCTCCCCCCATAAAATACAGCCACCTCGGTGGGAGCTCTGCGCAAGGGGGGGCGCAGCCTGGATCCCCTGGCCACAGCCTGTGTGGAGGGGACACACCACGGCTCCCCGCTTTTCGGTCCCCAGGGACCCTCTGCCAAGGGACCAGAGAAGATCTGCATCTCTGGGAGAGGAGGAGAAAAAGCAACATCTGCAAGTGCATGGGGAGGGGAGCAGCTGTGGGGTGGGCGAGGAAGGGATGGAGAGCTGCAAAACGCAGCAGCTTGGGTCAGGCAGTGCAGGAGAAGTGGCCGAGAAAGTCCTTTCTAGGGAGTTTCCGTGAACGTCTGTGATGTGTAAAGCCAAGCCGGGACGCGTGCCCACAGCCCTATGTATAGACCCCATCTAAATCTACTCCTAATCTCCTCCAGGCTTAGCTGGGCTGATCCGGGCTGCAACATCTAACTGCTCTTCTCCTGAGAGCGAGCAGAAACGGGGAGCGTGACGGGGATGTCCGTGGGCTCTCCAAACCTGGGGCTGCTCTGCATCCCCTTGTCCCCCCCGTGTCTCCCGGGCACAGGCCGAAGCAGCGAGCGGGACCGCTGACCAAAATAGCCCTGCGTGCCTAGAAAGTGATGGTAGCCGGGGTCTGAACCTGGCTCCGCACCGTTCGGGTCATCTCTCTTGTGGTTTAAAAAAAGAAACAGGCTGTGACTGCGGGCCAAGTCCTCTATTGGCATAAATGGCCACAGTCCCACTGAGCAAAGTTCAGTCTATTTATACCGGCAAAGAATTTGGCCCATCAGATAGAAGAAATCCTGGACTCTTCTTTGACTCTCTAAGTTTCTGCCCCATAGAGCCACAGGACTCTGTGTCCATAAAAAGGAAGACTAAGGGAGCTTTTTCACTAACACTGTTTTGTAAAAATTGCGGATACAGGGAAAGTCAAACTTTTCACAGGAACACACCCATCCTCATTGAACTTTCTTTGGAAACAATTTCTCAGCAAGCTCGAACCATAAAATTCTCCCCCAGCAATATTTGCACCCTGCCGCAGCAAATAGTTGAGTTCAAACCATGTTGAGCACCAGGGATGTGAAAAAACAGGGAGCCAAGAAACCCGAATTCCAGTTCTCGCTCTGCCTGTGGGACTTTCACCACCAGGGAAGCATCTCGGTAAAGGGCGATTTGCTCATCCAGGGTGTTCCTCTTGCTGGGAGGGTGGAGAGGGGACTCGGTTTTGCTTGTTTGTTTTATAAAAGCTTTGAAAAGCTTTGGCTTCCTCTCAAATTCAGGGGAAGAGCTGCAAAAATTTAAAAAAAAAACAACCTTCGTGGGTTTTGAAAGCTCTTTCCTGCCCTGTTCCAGAAGGGGCTGATAATTGTAGAGCATTTCAATTGCAGAAATTCTGACTATTGAGAAGAAGAGTCTTTTTGAGCCTAACCAGCTGTGCGGGGCTTTTGTAAGTTGCTTTCGACATCGCAGAAGCTCAATATAGTGAGCATTGCTCAGAATTTTTATTGCGACTGGTTGTAAATATGTCTATATGCATATTTCATTGTAGAGACCCCTACGAGCATCTAGGAACCAAAACTTCCCTTCCACACCCCAGCCACCAAAATTAGATTATACACTGATTGCATAATTACTGTATAACAAGGTTTGCTCAGCCTCTCAGTGCACAATGCCTGTTTTCATAGCATTTTAATATGAGCGACATAATAGGCACCAGCTTGAATAGCCGCATGCCAACAAGGCATTGCGTTCCCCAAACCAGCTTGAGTTTGTAAAATCTGGTCCAGCTGCTCAGCACACAGAAGGGTGACAAGCAAACACCTTCCAGCCCGCGACAGGCCAGGAATCAGAAGGCACACGGGGAAACGCTCCCCTTCCCCAGCCTGAGGTGGGCTGGTGGGCTCATCGCCCTATCTGGGTTATTTCTTCAGGCTACCACGAGCCAGTTACATTAACGCTATGTCCTTCACACGCATTTTGCCTGCACCAGCGTTTGCAGATCCGGACCGATAATGCGCCCGCTAATATTGCTCCAGCTGCTGCTGTTCTGGTCTTTCCTCTTTGCTCTGAGTGAATGACTTACAATGGCTCAAATCCTGCACAAGGCTTGTTTTTCTAAGTTAGGCAGCAAATTTGCTCGTGTATTCAGCCCTGGCTTCATCCTGAGTGGTATGGAACTGGAACAGCCCATAAACAGCAATTTGCTCATCTTTTAAGCTTTATTGTTTAGGCAATGGGTTTTACTTGGATGGTTGAAGACCAACCCTCTCTTCGCACAAAATGTTTTACCAGCTCCAACAATAACTGCAACCCGTTCTTTCTGCTTTGCGTTTATTTGCAATTAAAATAAATGGACCCAATGCTACTGATGAAATGAGCACAACATTTCTGGTTGACTTACCCACAGTTCCAACAGGTCTCGTCGCCTGGCGGTCATTGCGTGTCCTCTCCACCCGTTGCATACTGCTAACGTTTTGACTCCTCTTTCATAAAACTCAAGTCCGTCATGGACTCTCTGGATCTTGTTCTCAGCCTGTCTCTGGAACGAGCACGTTGACGGTGCATAGTTGTTATGGGAGGGTGGTGCCCAGTTCTGCACACACTGGTTTATTCTGGGGGGGGCTTGTGAAGAAGCAGAGCTGGGACCTGTCTCCCTGTGATGGTAGAGTTGTCCATAGGTGTTAGGCTGTTCAAAGAGAATGGCCTGCTCATGGCAAAGCGAAGATTATGGGCCTGGGCTTACGTAAGGTAATTTTTTGAAGGGTTAGCATAGTTGAAACATGCTAGCTGGAAAAAAAAAAGTGAAGAATTTTGAGAAATTTTCAGGCTCTTTAGCACCAGACACATACACTTTGGGGAAAGAGGTTTTCCTGTTCTCAGCCTTTCATTTTCCTCTATCTCCTCTATCTCGTGGCTCAGAGTCACTCAGATCATCCTCCTTGTTTTGCCAGCCCGCGGTGCTGTGACTCGTCTCTCTGGTTTGGCAAGTGCCCGGGGAAGTACCCAGGAATAGCTGCTGCTCCCAGCGCCGGCCAGGCTGACAGCCGAGAGACGGTCAGGGCATGACAAACTCCGGGCGATACATACACGCATGTGTCTGCATGCAAAAGAAACCCATCTTCCTCCCTCAAAGCTATTTTCTGTTGGTGATATAACCAGCAGAGAGCTATTTGGAGAAAGGCTTTTTAAGTCTGAAGTGTACTAAGGAAGGCACTCAGGCTATTAGGAAGCTAGTGCCCTTGTTAAAGTTACTACACTCCTTTCTCTTAATAGGCTAACCCGCGGCCGTTAGCACTGCAATAATGGCCAGTATCGACACACTCCAGAGCCCGTTTTTTGCCTCTTTGTCATCTCGAGTCGCATTTTGCTGCAGAAGTGTCACTGCAGGGGGACTGCTGGGGGATGTCAGTGATGCAGCGGAGCTGGAAGTCATTGACTCCTCTGAGAAGAGGGGACAAGAGAGGGACAGAGGAGCAGGTATCTCCTCATACTTTCTGATGCGTTGAGGTGCAGCAGCCCATCAGCACGCTGACGGCAGTGCCTGCCTTGCCCATGGCTTTGAGGCACTTGGGGAAGAGGGAGGGCACAGGTCAGCATCCATGAGCTCATGGGTGTGTTTTCCAGGCCGTGATTGGGGATGGCCAGTCCTGTTGGCTCTGAGGGTGAGCAGCGTGGCCAGAGAGCAGAGACCATCGTGCCCTCAGCCGTCCCTCGCATCCCCACCCTTGCAGGGAGCAGCCCCAGCAGCTGCCCAAGCAGCTCTGTCCTTTGCTGGGTCGACATGGTTTTACATCTGTCTTCCCCACTTTGCTCCTTTGCTTTGGTGTGAGACTCACCACTTTGTGAAAATTAATTAAACAGACTTTTCAGCTGCAAAATATTCTAAAAAAGAAAAGTACCTTAGTCATAAAAATTGCTAATTGTGGGTAAAGAGAATTAATTCTTGTATATCCCAGGGGAAAGCAATGACTGGCTTGATAAGAAGACAAATGACTTTTCGGAAAAGTTTGCCTACCTTCGTTATCTAGATTGTGCTATTTTAAGTGTGGAAGGAATGATTTTATTTTATGGAAGCAGCCAGCAGGCAGTGTTGGTTTAGCTGGCTCTCCGAGGACACACCAGTTTGCCCGCTGCAATGGCATGCGGTTCACAGCAGCACTCGAATATCATCACTGAACTTCGCACATCGGTGTTGCTCCGTGTAGCCTATTTCCTCAAAAGTCAGAGGATAGAATTTGTTCAGAAACTCAAGGCTTCTGATTTAAAAGGACTTTAGACCCCACTTGTGGGGTTGGTCCTTTATCACTGATGAAGAGGGGACCCTGTGAAGCACAGAGGTTTCTCCTGCAAAAATGCCGGTTCATGGGACATCAGCCAGGGCTATTCCTTGCCTCCGTGAGGCTGGGGTGGGAAAATCAGGAGGCAGCATTTTCAACACCACCTTTGAACATTTCCCCTTGAAAATATTGCCTGGAGAAAGGCCTTTGGAGGGGATGTGCCATTTTTGCAAGGGCCCCAAAAACCTGCCCCAAATGGCTGCACCACCCAGCCCGCTCCGGGGGCCGCCAAGCTGCCCATGACCCCGTGTCACCTCCTGCGGTGGCCGGGCACCGTCTGCACGCAGGTCTGGAGACCAGGGCCACGGAGGGGTAAGCAATTATCTAACCGGCCGGGTATTTTTTATTTTCCTCTAATGAAATCAGCCCCAGCTCAGAAGGAAGCTGCGGTTCGGGTTCCAAAGCGGGCTGCAGCCCTCGCTCTGCAGCAGTCACCGTCCGCAGAGCTGGAAGCACTAGTTTAATCTCACTGCACTGCGATTTCCCCGTTTCCTGTGTATTTTGGAGTCTATTAATGAACCCAAGTATTCTCGCATGGGAAAGGCAGCCCTTGGGTTTCCTTCACAGGCCAAAGGGGTTAAGCATGTGATGATGGTGAATCTGGCAGAGGAGAACAGTTTTTGTGCTTTATTGTAAACTTCCTGGCTGCCCCGCTGCAAAGCGAGGGGCTACGTTATTTAGAAAGAAGGTGAACTTTCGGGGCACATATCACATTGCAGAAGTATTGTGTCTCACCCCCGAACAGCAGCTCCGTTTCTCCCAGCTTTGTGGTAATGTAAGGGCCCAGATTTCAGATGTCAGTGCCAGGAAAGTCCATTGCATTTGTCTTACTGCAGTTCACAGGATCTGGGAGATCACAGAGAAGAAGTCGGCCTCGTTGCGGCAGTCTTCATCAATCAGTAGCACAAGCGAGGGGCTGGTACATGAAAGTGGGACTCCATTTGAAACCATTTTCTTGTTCACTGAAGGCAATGGCTCATGCTATCCGAGGTCAGAGTGGAAATTTCTTTGGGTGTAGGAGGCTGGGAAGGGAGTTGCTGACATCCAGCTGGGTAAGGCTGACGATTCCTGTAGGTGGTCTCCTCTTATGTCAATATAACAGCTATCTAAAAGGCTTTTAAGTTTTAGTTGATCTGGAAGATCACAAATTTGTCCAAAGCTTTTACAGACTTGCAAGTTTTATAAAATCGTATTACACAACTGGAGAATAATTTTGTCTGCCATTCCCCCTTGTGCATCATTCCAGCTGCATAGACCCCAGCGCGAAAACCTCAGTCCTTTGGTCTATAGGGGTTTTGATAAGCCTCTCTGCATCCACAGCAATAGAGAGGGGCTATTTCTCAAGCTGCTCCAAGGTCAAGGACTACCAATATCTGCTAGTTGAAGTCCTTCTTTCAGTGTCAAAGAGTACTTCTTCAACACCATGATGTTAGGACTAAACTATCCAGCTATAATTGATTAGCAGCTTTCACAGAAAGAATCACAAAGCACTTTGTGAGCTACACACTAAATATGCAGCTGGACTGAGCCGCTTTGGGACGGAGAGCAGCGGAGGCGCAGACGGTCAGCAGACACGTGGGGCAGGAGAGGAAATGCCAGTGATTCCCGGGCAGACGTCCACTCCTGCCAAATATGCCATTGGACCTTTAACATCCCCGCAGAGCAGATATTTTTAAAGTCTTTGCTAGACCTTAGGGAAAAAATCAGATTTTTAAGGTCTTTCTAGACAGATGTACTGAACAGAAGACGGCCGCTGCCCCACCAGGGTGCTGGCACGATGCATTACCGGGTCAGCGTGATCCCAAACAAGCTGAACATTTCAGGCAAGAGCGGTCACAGTGTTTTCAACCTCATCTATTTTTATCAAAACACATGGGTTGCTTTGAGCACCGATGCATTTGGCACCCAGGCGTATCTACCCCATAATTGCTCCCGGCTGCACACACACCCCGTGCCCCGACCGCAGTGAAGAGGGCAGGGGAAGACCCGCAGCGAAACGAGGATCTCTCTGCTCAGAAAATGGACATTTTGACAGACTCCCATCTCACATGAGAAATGTTTTGATTTTGTTTCCTCTGCAGAACATAAACAGATTTTGAAACCTCAGAAGTTGCCATGAAACAAACCCATTGTTCCCTGGCCAGCTCTAATTACGGCTCACGACCAGCCCTGGCTTATTGAAGTCAGAAATTACACAGGGGAGGATTCTGGCTCTGCACAGATTTGTATGGAGAAATGTGATTTGTCACTATCGTTTTAAGCAAAGTTAACTCTTAAGTTTAAGATTTTTTTTGTGTTTTCTGTCCCTCCTTACTACCAGCAAATACTTGCACAGTGTCATACACGCAGTGTGATAATGGGAAGGGCCGATGTGAACGTGGCATGCGATGTAAGCGTGGCGATGCCCTCTTTTCTCTGGTTTTCATTCCCAGGAGCGCGGGGATCTGAGTGCAGCCCTGGGGGAACATTTCCCGCGCACCCCAGCACGGCACGGCCACCCCGAGGGCTGAGCAGAGCCCGGAGCGACAGCCTCCCCTTCCTCGCGTGGGCTGGGAGCTTCCTTCACCCACGTCCCTGTCCCCTAAATCCACAGGCTGAGGCTTTCAGAGTTGTCTTGGAGATTTTAACACCAGCAGCTAAAAAAAAAGCCAAAAGAAGAAAAGAAGCATCCAATTCCCGCAGGGAGCTTTGAAAATATCAACCTCAACAGCTTTGAGAATATTAACCTTGTATTTTTGGGCAGCTCATGAGCTCAGATGTACTGACAAACTGGACAGAATTAAGGAAGACCAAGAAAAACGATGAAGTGCTCGGGCAGAGGGGCTTGGCCGTGGCGGGAGGAGGCGCCGAGGGTTGCATGACCGCGTTTGAGGAGTAAAATGTGCAAGGGGCAAGTGGGTGGTTGGATGGAGGCGGCTGCTGTTGAGCGAAGCAAAAGCCAGCGTGGCAGCGCACCAGGAAACCTTTCTTCACTCTGAACGTCAACCCGTTGTGAAACCTTCCCTGGGGGAAGCGCTGGAAACCCCCGAGTTTCTGTCGATGATAGCGGGGCTGGCCGGAGCCCGCGGGCGGCCCCGGGAGGATGCGCCCCGTGGAGAAATAAAGCTCTGGGGAGCTGGCGTACCCAGGCTCTTCTGATTTATCTGATCACATCAAAGCAACCCGTCCTGCAGGGCTCGGCACAGGCTGCGACATGGCTGGCAGCCAGGTTTTGCAGAGCAGGGGCAGGAAAAACCAATTTTGCAAATGGTTGCTTGAGTTACAACAGGAGTGCGCAGCCCCATTGCATGTACGTGCACTAAATCTACAGGCCAGCATTCTTCTTCAAGATCAGGGCTTCATCTAAGAGAAAATCCTGATTTCACTGTCTGATACAAAATGAGTTGATGGCACTGCCAAGGATTTATAAAAATAGGACTTCTTTCAAAATAATCAGTGCTGCTCTTGACCTGAATTCAGGCTGTTAGCTTTTTCATCCCCTCTCATCACGATTTTATTTTATCATCCCCGCCACTACATGGATTTTTCTGCAATGACTAATTTTGAATATGGTAAGCTTGCTGCTGAAAAACAGCATCAGAAATGTATGGTTATCAAGAGTGATAGGTGCCAAAGGCACAAATCTTACAGCTCTGTGAGGGGAAATGACGACAATCATCTGAGTACAAAATTATTTGCATCCCATCTTTGTCTCGGGGCTTCTGCAAAAGAAAAACCGTCATTTTTTTTAAAGTGTCTAAGCAATAACATCATAAACCAAAAAAACTTCCAGGTTACTGTTAAATTTCCTTTGTGGTGTCTGTAGCAATCCCTCAAAAGGGTTAGCTCTGAGTATTTCTTAATTTTGCAAGGATAACACAGGAAACGATTGCAACTTCGTTGGGTAAGTACACAGCTTGTTTTTTCAATGAATTCTTTGTGTATTTGAGTTCCATTTATACTTCTGCATTTTGGTGCACCAAAACAAATATTTCTGGTAAGGAGCAAAGGAAGCACTGAATTTTTTCCTCAGAATTGACACTTTGAATAATTTCGGCCAGCTTTCAAGTTGGCTTAAAAATGAGGGTCATCGTTTGGGAGGAAAATTGCCTGGTTTATCCCACATTTTCCCAATATAATGTTTCAAATTTAAAATCTCAATAACATTTAGAAGTTCAAACGTGTTTATCCGTGGCCTGCGCTCTGCAGTGCTCATCCACTCTGCTGTTCAGGAAGGACAAGTGTTATGTCATGTATCGGACCCGTCATGACTCATCTCACATGTCTGAAATAATCTGAGAAATCATTGCAGACCTTTTTTATTGCAAGAAAAAATTGAATTCTTCTCTGACAGAGGATAAATAAAGCTATCATGTTTTGCCCACAGAAAATCTTCAAACACCGAAAGAAGAGATCACATTCCTCTGATCGTTTCTTCGTGTGTCATTAATTGCTTTGATAATCCCATTGCCAAATCCTTTGGCATCCGAAAGCCTTTGCAATTGTCATCTTTAAAGTCATAAACCAGGGGCCCACTCCTCCTGAAACCCTCGACGTTCGCCCTGCCAGCTCTTAGGCTTCACTTCTGCACCTTTGTGGAGATTTGGGGAGTTTCCAGCCCGGCGAGCGGCAGGGCTCGTTCATCTTAGGACAGATGCTTCCAAAACGCAGCGGGAGCTGGGCACACATGTTTCCAATTATGATATAAGCAAAAAAAAAAATTACATTTTTAGAGGTTTCCAGATTTAGGCCTAAATGTTTATAAAACTGGTTTCAGCTTTTAAGAATGTATTTCCTGGCTTTGAAGCTAAGAGGAGCCCCTTGACTTCATGGGACTTTGGATGGGATCCCTGACTGTTTCTGGAGCCCCGGTGCCGGAGCGGTTCGGAGCAGGGCTGGTACCCACAGCTCCATCCGCGTTGTGCCTGGGATGGGAGGGCTGTCCCTGGCACCAGCCCGCCAGCCCCGCTGACTGCAACACCTCTATAAGGGTTGTTGGGGTTTTTTTAATGTTGTCCCTTAGGAGAAAAAATTGTTGTACTATTTTCCAATCTCTGAGGAGGCTTTGGCCAGCCCCGGTCAGGAGGCACATTTGTATTCAGAGCTAAAAACCCCAGAGTGTCCTCAAAATCACGGTGCGGGGAAGTAGGGAGAGAGGAGAAAAGGGTCCTGTCTTGGGACACCGATGCTGGATCGCTCCCTGATGTGACCTCCTCCGTGTTATGTCCAGACCCGTTATAAATAACGTAAAATGCACCACCAGTCAGTCTAAATAGAGTGGCTGGTAGTATTTAATGTTTTAAATACATATTCTGTCCTTTTTGCCCTCTTTGGTTTTTTGCTTCTTACATGAGTGGTGAGAACCAGTGTTATATTTTATTTTCCTTCATTTCAGCATTTGATCTACCTCCACGGAAAGCTGCGGTTATTCCATAAAAACAGTCACTGAGGCAAATAATAGCAATCGTACTCCATAAACCTGCTGAAACTGTTGAAATACATTAAAAGATTAGAGCAATCATTATTAATATAAATTGCAAGAAAACAGAACATTAGCTGAATCTTTTATAAAAAAGGAAATTTTTTCCGAGTTGGTTTTAATTTCAAATAAATAACAGAAAGAATTTTTCTGGGAACATGAAGGATAGTTTTATAACATCGGTCTATCAGAAATAGACTCTGTTCTCTGCCACGCACGCTGAAGTGTTCAGACTCTAAAGCGCGTGTTTCTGTTCTTCAGATATAGAGGGAAAGTATTGATAACATTTCATAAAAGCACAGAGACCTTTATCAAAGGAAAAGATGCATAATGCATTTTCAGCGTTATTATTATTATAGTACTTGCCTTTACACAATTATTTGATGTTTAGTTTTGCTTGAGAGCAACATCTGAAAAAGATCTGCTAAGTCAAATCCAATGCTTTTAAAAGGCACTTAATGAATTTTTCTTGCTGTGTTTATATTGAGAGGTTATTTATTTGTAGATCATCTGACATTTTTTGTGCAAAGTGTTTGTTTTTTTAATTCTATTAGTAAGATTAGTTGTGCAATGGGTATATGTTTTCCCACAGAGGCAGTCCTGCAGGAACTTCCAGAGTGTTGATTTAGTGCTTAAGAAATAGGCCTGTCTGGCCTCCCTGGAGATCAGTTTTTTCTTAATCGGGGGCGATACAGATACGGCCCTCGCTGGACGTGCCCGATGTGTCCGCACGCCCCGGCGCCCAAGGACCCGGGCAGCCTCAGCCCCGCTGTGCTGCCGGCACATTGAGGGGTTTGGGGATGCCCCCCGGGTACCAGGTTTGTGACCTCTCCCATCCACGGGGCCCTTCGGGATGAACCCACCGTGGTTAGTAGAGCCTGACCTCCTGAAACACCATCATCTGGGCTGTGCGGAGCCAGATCCTGCTTTTTCACAGTAATATTAAAATTCAGCCTGTGTAGGAACCAAGTATTTTTTTTTCCCCCTACTATCGACAGAAGTTTTCCATTCCCTAATTTCCTGAGGAATCCCTGCAAAATTCCCTGAGAAATTACATACGGGAGAGGACAACCCCTCCAGGTCAACTCAAATACTTCATTTCAATATCACGGCAAATTTTCATTCCCACTTCACCCCTCCCACGTTGCGACGCGAGAGCCGGGAGGTCGATGCAGAATATTAAACCATGTCACATTAGTATTAAAAATAAATGGTATAGACCAGACATCTGAAAATCAGGCAGGGGGAAGGATTT